>NC_133393.1:157555664-157700227 GCF_047511655.1 Castor canadensis
CCTCAAGGCCTGTAAGCCGCGTTCCTGAGGGTTTCCCAAGCAGTGAGGCAGGGGCGGCAGGCAGACCTGGGTCAGACTGAAGCTGACAGACTGGGATACAGGTGACCCCGCTCCCCAGCTGGGCTTCACCGGGGTCTGGTAACAGGCAGAGGTGGGGACTGCACTTTGATGCCAACCTCATCCCCACACTTGGGACCTGATACAGTCCCTCTCCACTAAGCTGGACATCACACTGCCTGCTTGTAGTGCCCTGTGGTGACCAAAGACTTAACATAGAATGGGTTTAGTGAAGACCACCAACCTTCCTCCACCACCGATCCCCCACAAACTCCAGCACTCACCCATCCATCCCACCATAAGTCTACCTCTTCATCACATGCCTGCTCTGAACGCCTCCATCCACCTTTTCATCTCCTCCTCCCACCCTCCCTCCATACCCCTCCCACCCTCCTCCTACCCTCCCTCCACACCTCCTCCTACCCCTCCATCCAACCTCCTCCCACCCTCCTCCTAACCCTCCCTCCACACCACCTCCCCCTCCCTCCAACCTCCTCCCACCCTCCTCCAACCTCCTCCTACCCTCCCTCCATACCCCTCCCACCCTCCTCCCACCCTCCCTCCACACCTCCTCCTCCCTCCCTCCAACCTCCTCCTACCCTCCCTCCAACCTCCTCCTACCCTCCCTCCAACCTCCTCCCACCCTCCTCCTACCCTCCCTCCACACCTCCTCTCACCCTCCCTCCAACCTCCTCCCACCCTCCTCCAACCTCCTCCCACCCCCCTCCTACCCTCCCTCCACACCTCCTCCTACCCCTCCTCCTAACCCTCCCTCCACACCTCCTCCCACCCTCCCTCCAACCTCCTCCCACCCTCCCTCCAACCTCCTCCCACCCTCCCTCCAACCTCCTCCTACCCCTCCATCCAAACCTTCTCCTACCCATCCACCACACCACCTCCCACCCTCCCTCCAACTTCCTCCCACCCTCCCTCCAACCTCCTCCCACCCTCCTCCTACCCTCCCTCCACACCTCCTCTCACCCTCCCTCCAACCTCCTCCCACCCTCCTCCAACCTCCTCCCACCCTCCTCCTAACCCTCCCTCCACACCACCTCCTCCCTCCCTCCATACCCCTCCCACCCCCCTCCTACCCTCCCTCCACACCTCCTCCTACCCCTCCTCCTAACCCTCCCTCCACACCTCCTCCCACCCTCCCTCCAACCTCCTCCCACCCTCCCTCCAACCTCCTCCCACCCTCCCTCCAACCTCCTCCTACCCCTCCATCCAAACCTTCTCCTACCCATCCATCCACACCACCTCCCACCCTCCCTCCAACTTCCTCCCACCCTCCCTCCACACCTCCTCCCACCCTCCTCCTAACCCTCCCTCCACACCATCTCCTCCCTCCAACCTCCTCTCACCCTCCCTCCAACCTCCTCCCACCCTCCCTCCAACCTCCTCCCACCCTCCCTCCAACCTCCTCCTACCCCTCCATCCAAACCTTCTCCTACCCATCCATCCACACCACCTCCCACCCTCCCTCCAACTTCCTCCCACCCTCCCTCCAACTCCCCCACCCTCCTCCTACCCTCCCTCCACACCTCCTCTCACCCTCCCTCCACACCTCCTCCACCCTCCCTCCCCACCCCCCCCTCCTCTCCTCCCTAACCCTCCCTCCACACCTCCTCCCACCCTCCCTCCACCTCCTCCCACCCTCCCTCCAACCTCCTCCCACCCTCCCTCCAACCTCCTCCTACCCCTCCATCCAAACCTTCTCCTACCCATCCATCCACACCACCTCCCACCCTCCCTCCAACTTCCTCCCACCCTCCCTCCAACCTCCTCCCACCCTCCTCCTACCCTCCCTCCACACCTCCTCTCACCCTCCCTCCAACCTCCTCCCACCCTCCTCCAACCTCCTCCCACCCTCCTCCTAACCCTCCCTCCACACCACCTCCTCCCTCCCTCCATACCCCTCCCACCCCCCTCCTACCCTCCCTCCACACCTCCTCCTACCCCTCCTCCTAACCCTCCCTCCACACCTCCTCCCACCCTCCCTCCAACCTCCTCCCACCCTCCCTCCAACCTCCTCCCACCCTCCCTCCAACCTCCTCCTACCCCTCCATCCAAACCTTCTCCTACCCATCCATCCACACCACCTCCCACCCTCCCTCCAACTTCCTCCCACCCTCCCTCCACACCTCCTCCCACCCTCCTCCTAACCCTCCCTCCACACCATCTCCTCCCTCCCTCCAACCTCCTCTCACCCTCCCTCCAACCTCCTCCCACCCTCCCTCCAACCTCCTCCCACCCTCCCTCCAACCTCCTCCTACCCCTCCATCCAAACCTTCTCCTACCCATCCATCCACACCACCTCCCACCCTCCCTCCAACTTCCTTCCACCCTCCCTCCACACCTCCTCCCACCCTCCTCCTAACCCTCCCTCCACACCTCCTCCCACCCTCCCTCCAACTTCCTCCCACCCTCCCTCCACACCTCCTCCTCCCTCCAACTTCCTCCCACCCTCCCTCCACACCTCCTCCTCCCTCCAACTTCCTCCCACCCCCCTCCACACCTCCTCCCACCCTCCATCCAAACCTTCTCCTACTCCTCCATCCACACCTCCTCCCACCCCTCCATCTATACCTCTTCCCATCCCCCCTCCATCCACACCTCCTCCTACCCCTCCATCCAAAACTTCTTCCCATCTTCCCATCTGTACCTCCATCTATTCCTCCTCCACACCTCCTCCCAACCTCCATCTCCTCCTTCCACCCTTCCTCCACATACATCTCTTCCCACCCTCCATCCATACCTCTCCTCACCCGCCCCCATTCCTTCCATCCTCTACCACTCACCTCTTTCCTATTAGAGTCAAATCCTTGGGTAAGCAGGCCAGAAAGTCAGCTGAGCACTGCCTCAGAGCCCTCAGAGCCTCTGAGAACTGACCTGAGCCAGTATGGTCAAGCCCCACTGAAGCAAGCCCATCATACCTGGGTGGGGCCTGATGCCAGGACCAGCTGGATCTCAGCCACTTCCTGTCCACTTCTCCCCTCCCTGGTTCCTGGACTTTCCCAGTCACAGCTGTGAACAGGGGTCCTGTCTCCTGAAACAGCTGGGGGACATGGAACCTTCAGGCTGCAGCTGACTAGTGCTGGATTGTGCTCTGACCAGCAGCAGGGCTGTCCTTATGTGTTGCCCCAAGTCAACCACAGAGGCATCTTGCACAGTCTAGTTGGCTCAGCTTGAGGGGCCTGGGTGCCCACCTGCAATGGCTGGGTCACCTGGTCCCAGGTAGGTGGATGAATCTTGAACTGCAGTGAGGGCCATGGAGGCCAGGCTGCCCAGGAGTGATTTTCTGGCACTTTCTGTCCCCTCCTCTGTGAGTATGGTTAGCATTCCAGGCATCCAGCCCACCGCTGACAGCACAGCCCAGAACAATTTACAGCTTTATTTCCTGTTACAAATTTGAGTTTGTACATGAGAAATTGGAACCGGAGAGTCCCAAACCAGCAATATCACCCTGTGGGTAGAATGGAGCATGATGCCCTGCTCAGACACAGTTCAGGAGCTGCTTCTACCCCCGCCCCAACCCCACACTAGACCTGTGGTATGTGGGCCAAGGCTCCCCATCCCAGGCCACACCTCTGCTGGCTCCTGTCACCAGCTGAGCGCTCCATCCACAATACCTTAGCATGCCTGGCTGCTATGCTGCGACACTGTGCAGCCTCTCCCCTCTCCCAGGCCCTCCTCTGGACTGGCACTTGTGATCCCAGACCCTTCATGCATCTGTGAGGTCAAGCCAGGTACCTGGGGTTGCAGAAAGCTCCCGGGAGGAGGGCCTTTGCTGTGAAGCCCAGCCACTGGTGAAAGACAGGCCCAAGGGGACCAGAAGCACAGGACCAGCAGGTGGCCAGGGTCAAGGGAAAAGTGACTCTCTGTGTCGCCTGGGGGCCCCACAGGTGTCTAACTCAGAACTCAGGAGGAGGGTCCAGCCATGCTGTGGATGTTGGATGTTCTGAGCCACCAGTGACACTCACACTCTCCCCCCAACCCCCCCATGCCCATGCCAGGGGAGAGAGCAGCCATCCATCTGAGTTTTAATTTGGAAATTAGACAGTGTTCACATTCCATTATGTAGCAGAATTAGTTGCTGCAGCCAGGGGAACCAACACAAGTGGAGAATGATCTATGACTTCATTAATCAGGGGAGACAGCAGCTGGAATTGGGGGAGGGGGGTATGCAGCAAGGTCGTCAAAGAGGGCAGTGGCCAGCAGCCACCAAGTGGGTGGTGCTAAACACCTGGGCCCTGTCCTGCCTGCTCCCAGACACCCTCTTCCCCCATCTGACCGGTTTCTGACTGCCCGCACTTCCCCAAGGCTTCCTGAACATGGGTGGCCTGAATCCTGGACTTTTCCAGGTGCTCTTTCTGTCCTCCCATCTGATCCTGATATACCCAAATCTGTCTTTGACAACGTGGGAAGTCCTGGAGAGGGTTCACACAGGACTAAGGAGAGCAGGAACAGAACACAGGCAGCCCCACCTAGGTAGGATCCAAGAAGAAAAAACCAGGCAATGCCAGGGCAGAGGAAGGAAGGAGAAGGGAGAGGAGCAGAGTGAGGCCTGTGAGGCCGGAACGGGAAGAACATGGCTCAGATACTGTCCCCACAGCACATCCTCTCGGTCATCCACAGCAAGAGCAGGGATTGACTCCACACTTACCCTGTCTGTCCCCAGCCACCATGCTAAGAGCCCCTGTCACCACAGGGCCTCAGCAGAGGTCAGGTGTCCCAGATGCCTTGCAAGGAAGGAGACAGGCTTGGGCCGCTTGCTACCTTTAGACTGGGTCTCCTCCACGGACAGGTGACACGCCACAGTTCCTCTCCTGCCTGCCCATCTGAGATGCCATTGTCCAACCAGCCAAGGGCCTCCCTGCCCGTGGCCTGGAGACACCTGACGGTGCTGGGTCCCTCGGGCTCTCGGAATTCAGCAGCAGAAACCCTCCTCCTCCTCTATCCCGTTCTGGGGACAGTGCCGTGAGTCCGAAGGGCTGGGACCACAGCCTGAGGCAGAGGCAGAGAGGAATGGACCGTGGAGGAGGCCGCATGAAATGCAGGCAGAGGCTGACATGGTCCAACCACGAGCCAAGGACACCTGGAGCCATGAGGACTGAGAATAGGCAGGAGGATCTCCCTGGAGCCTCCAGGGAAAGCTGGCCCGTCACGTTGGACTTGAGGTCACAGAACTGTGACAGACTGAATGTTTTAGGTTCCCGTCTTTGGTGCCCATGGCAGGTGCAAAATGCTCGGTACTCCCCTCCCTCATGTTGACATCAAGAAGGCCTTGCACTGGGAAGGCCCATACCTGGGGGTAGCACGTCCTCTAAAAGGACCCTCTTCTGCTCCCAAAAGCAAGGTCTCTAGGGAGGGGAGGCAGAAGGGCGCTCTTCAGGGGACTCTGGGCTGAGCCATGCCAAGGGACGTTGAAGAAAACTCAATCAGCACCCTGCCCATGGCAGCTCAGCCCAGGCCATGGAGGCCTCACCCTGGGAAGGGACCCCAGTGGGCACCAGTGCTCTGGAGTTGATCATAGGAAGGGGACATAGATCAGGTTCCAGGGCCTGAGGTGGATGCGACTGCTCCAGCAGCTGCTCTTTCCCAGATGTCCAGAGCCAAGCAGTCCTGGCCCCGACTGGGTAGGCCTTGAGCCTCATCTCATCTGGTGAGGAAGAGGATGCTTTCAGGTACACAGAGTTCCTGCGGGGGGGATCTGGAGTACCCCTGGGGCAATCGTGTGTTCCGGCCGCCTTCCTCTTTTTCTGGAGTGGTCACAAGGCAGCTCCTTTGGGGAGAGAGGAGTGTGTGCCACAGCACTTCAGAGGCTGCTGCTTGGATACCTGCTCCTCTGCCATCACTGCAGGCTGTAGTTTAGCTCAGCTGCGACCACACATAGACCCTGGGTCAGCACTGCAGGGACGCAGTGAGCCATGAGACTGCTCAGCCAGCCAGAGTGGATGCTCTAGAGAGGATAGCAATAATCTAAGGGTAGGAGAACTAGGTGTCTAGGCACAGCCCTTCTTATTTTGTGGTAAGAATACCTGGGTCTGGGCCCAGCATGGTGGTGCATGCTTATAATCCCAGCCACTCGGGAGGCAGAGGCAGGAGACCAACCCAGACAAAGTTATCAAGACCCTATCTCAAAAAAAAAACCACAAAAAAATGGATTGGGGATGAAGCTCAGTGGTAAAGGGCTTGGTTTTAATCTCAGTACTGCAGAAAAAATACTGGGGTGGAGTGGGGACAGGGAAACCTGATGGCCTGATGAGTATATTGGCCCCCAGCAGAGGCAGCACCCACTGATACCTCAATCCCCTGCCACAGGGGAGCAGGCCACCTCATGCCTGAGGCAACTATTGCTGAAATGACTGACCAGCTGCTGGTCCCTGGCCACCTCTTGCAAGGGGAAATCCTGGTCCGCCCTCCCAGAGGGCTCTGGTTTCGTTTCTGTTTTCAGACTGAGTGAGATGAGCAGGAAAAGCAACTAGCAGGAGCCCAGCCAGGTACACGAAAGGGGGGCACTGGGGAGCCACCTATGGGCACCTGTCCTTGAGGACCCTGTGCTCTTGGTCTGCTGCATGTGGACTCCTGGTACACGGAGACCATTTGCGGGGCTCAGCCCAGCACGGCATGGGAGACACCTCACAGTCCAAGATCCTGGGCTCCATCCCCAGATTCACCACTTCCAGGTCCCTTCCCTGACTAGCTGAGTGCAAGGTGACCCTAATGGAGGGGCAGGAAGGGGGCTCCACTGAGCCATTCCTTGAGGCTCCTTGGGCCTGGTACTCCTGCCTCTGGGAGAGGCAGACCCCCAGGGCCTCTGGAGGGCAAGAGCCCAAGTGAGGGAGACTGGGAGGATCCTTCTTAGGTGACAGAGCACCAGAAAAGGGTGACACACTCAGACACTCTCCATCCCCTCCCTCTCTCTCCTGTCTCTTCTTTTGTACACTGAGGTCTGGGCTAGAGGACAAAAATGGTGCCTGTGGTGGCAGGTTTTACCTTCTCAGGAAGCATGTGTCCTGGGAACAAGCGGACCCTCAAAACAGGAGAGATGCTGGTGCACCTCAGGACCCCAGGGACTTGTGGTGACCTCTTGTTTGGCAGGACAAGAAGGAAATACCTGGGAGCAAGCATCTGGAAGTGGGCTTGCAGGCAGCAGGAAGGCATAGACATTGGGTTCCATGTTTGCTATACAGGGCCCATGGTTGCCAGGGGAGGGGACAGGGGGGCACACCCGCTGTCCAAAGACACCATCCTGGGCCAGAGACCCCCTCCTGTGGTCAGGAGCCTCTCTGACCAATATCAAACACGCCACGTTCAATTATTCTGTAGAAAAAGTCAGAGGGCTTTTACAGTTCACCCCCCATTAGCTGATAATCCAGCACAGACACTCATCTAATGTGACTATATTTTATACAAATTATTTCAGACAAGAATTCAGTCCTTAATAACATTGATCTTCATAAAATTGTCAGCCAGCGTCTTGTCTCTGGCCCCCATACTTCAGCTCACGGTTACAAATCAAAGCAGGACCGGCTATGACAACCCTGTGGCCCAGAGCCCATGACAGACGGGGCGAAGGGCGAGCCTTTGGTAGGCACCACCTGCAGTGTCCTGGGAAAACGCTGGAGATAAAGGACCAGGTGAAGACATGGGGCTCCCCTCCAGTGACCTCCTGTGGCTCCGTCCCTGCTGTCCTGCCCAGTGCAAGGCAAGTCTGCGTCCTTGCTTCAGCCCCTCCAGGTTGATCGGTCAGTTCCTCCCATCCCTGCTGAACGACTTGGGGACCATCTGGTTCCCCCAACACTTCAAGATGGGACCAATGGCCTCTTTGAAAGGCCAAGGGGCTCCCGGGTGCCCATTGGCGCTGACAGGCGCTGCAGGCGTTTGATGGGAGATTTACCTCGTGCAGCTGTGCAACCCGGTGCAGCCATCACCCTAATACGTTATCAGGCTTGTTGAAATATCAGTTTTGCACATGGCTTCACTCGGCTGCCTGCGGCCCTGCTCAGGCCTATTACTTAATTCTTCTGTCATTAAGAAATCCAATCTCTGATTCCAGCGACATGGGGGCAGGGAGGCGCTGGCTAATAGAGCTCGAACCATCTGCTAATTGCAGTTCTTCAGACCTGAGTGGAAATGAAAGGGAACGAGGTAGGTGACAGGAACTCACCATGGGGCTGGAGCAAAGCCTGACGTCTCCCCCGGCCCAGGACTGCCCAGGCAGGGGGTGGGAGGGGTTCACAGTCCAAGTTGCCCAGCCGGAGCCTAGAAGTCTGCTTCAACAGCAGGTGCCCCTGTGCCCTGCCCAGCAGGTTATTCAAGCCCCAAGTCCCCAAACAGAGCCCAGCTCCTCCTCCCTCCCCTGCAGGACGACCTTGTAGCAATCCGTGACTTTGTGCGGCTCCACCCCACCCCAGGTCCTCCTCTGGAGGGAGGTCTGTTGACAGACTGCTCTATATCAAGAGCCCTTTGTAATTGAGGACATTAATTTATTCCTCCATCCTGTTGGCTCCATGCTAAGCAGGACCCAGTCCTTACCCTAAGAGGCCTGTTCTTGCCAACCATAAATCATCCCATGCTTCTCTGAACCTTTCTGATAGAGCCTCGCTTTGGTGCACCTTGATGGGCTCCCCACGATTCCATCAGTGCCTTTTCAGAACCAAATGAAAGGAGGGCAGATTTCATAAGAATAATTCCCAACCTCAATGAGCACAAGCAACTCATTTTCTCTACCATTCTACACACAGCTCCTGCCACGTCCCTCGTGAGGACAAGGGTCACAGCTCTGTAAATACAAGCACTTTGTTCCCAGCTGTGGATCATAAGTAGTCTGGCTGAAATCCAAGCCCAGATACCTGTTTTGGCTCCAACTTAATGTTCCCATTTGTATTGTTGGTAGTTTTCAAACAAATGGGCCTAAGATGATGAGATGAGCCCGCCATCTGTTCCAGGAGGCTGGTGGGGAGCTGGTGAGGGCTGGCCATCTCTCCTCCATCCGGCCACCAGGATCACCTGGCTCCTGTGAAGGCAGGGCGCAGGCGGGTGACAGAGCCCTGTCACCACATCAGTTGGTTTCCAACGACACCTGCACTTTGGTCCTGACTTCAGATGCTTCTCCCAGCTGTGGGCGGAGAAGGTTGGGAAGTCTGAATCCTGGTCCTGGGCTCCAGGGGCTGAGAAAGCCATGCTTATGGTGTGTCCCAAGACATGTGACAGCTTGTAGTCCAGGAAGTTCAGGGAAAACCATGGAAAGGACTCTACTTGTTGCTAGATCTTATCAGCTTTTATTTGCAAGGCAAGAACATTGGAGCGAATAGTTGAAACACATGTAAGCTTGGTTATGAGAAAATATAACAGGCTCAGAAAAGTCCATATGGGAAAAATGGACCTTCATTAATTTCTCTTTAATTAGTCCTCATTAATTTCTCCTTAATTACCCTTCATTAATATCTCCCCCTTATGATATTGGTAAATCCACCCATCCACTCATTCATTCGTTCACTTGCCCCGTTGCCAGCTGAGGGTCAGGCTTCCTCCGTGGGGGCTTGGAGTGGGGCATGTTCTGTTTGTCCAGCTTCTGCTGGCCCTCACAGGCTGCTCTGTACTTCCCTCCTGCCCTCCCGGCCCTGCTGAGGTGGGAGAGGAGCTCTCCAGGGTACTGGAGTCAGTTTGCAGAGCTCAGGGTCAGGAGCTGGTGCTCAGCCCTGAGTGAGGCCCTGAGGTGAGAGCAGGGAGGGCCGTGGGACTCCTGGGGCAGCATCCAGCAGAGCTGGGACAAAGCTAGTTAGGGGGCAGGTGAGTCAAGGTTATGAGGTCATAGAGTCAAGGTTATGCTGCACCCAAGTTTGGGAGAATGGGGAGCAAATATTAGTGCCTTTTGTCGGGAGGAGGACCAGAGGACAGGAATTTCCGGTGGAAGGTGGTAGACATCACTGGACATAGTTCCTGAGGACAGGGTCTCTGTCTGCCTGGCTTCCAGAAAACTCTGGTGCTGGAGCAAGAAGTGGCATCTAAAATGAGTGTCTGCTGAGTTGGGGTCTGAGATGCTCCCATTAATGTGACTCAGGGTGGCAGTGACAGTCCTGTCTGTCACAAATGTGGTTCCCCTCAGGAGCAGATGTTGCACAGGAGCAGTGACATCCAGCACTCCCTGCCTGTCACCTCTAGGGTAGGACCTGGCCTCTGTGCTCCCTTTCAAAGCTCGAGGTGGGCACCTACAGATGTCTGAAGAAAGACGCATCCTTTTTCCTGGGACCCTCCCCACCCTATGAAGGGACCACTCAGAGCTGTGTGGACAGCACAAGCTCTAGACCAGTAGCACCCCTGTTGGGGCCTTGCTTCCATGTAATGGGACGTCAGCCATGCCTCTCAGACCCTTAGTGTCCATACCATTACAGCCCCCAAGGTCGTGGTGAGGCTTAAATGGGATGATGACTATGATCTGCTGCACCCCATGTGGCAGAGCCAGGGCTTGGAGCACAGGGAGCAGAGGGCTGTCACTGGCACTGGGAACTGGGTCCCAGTGGGACCTCCCTGTTTCCCCTTCTATGTGTCCCCTTCAAAGCAGCAGAAATCTTGTACTGCCCTCACCACTCTTCATTCTGAGCAGTGAGTCTCCTGCAGGTTCCAGGCAGAGCTGCTTGGCAGAAGATACCCCAGTGACCGTCCGGTCACCAGGACGACACCACATCACTGTGGGTTTCCTAATAGACAGCAAGCTTTTTGTGAGTTTCCTATGCACATGTTTCTCCTTCCAGGTTATGGGGAGCTCTGATGCTTAGGGTGAGCAGAGGCGTGGTGCGGGGCGGGGAGCTCCAACAGGAGCCCGTGTAATTGATGGGAAGAGCTGACATGTCCCCTGCACTGTACCTCAGTCATCATGTCCCTTAAGCATTGCATAACCTGGCAATCACGATGCGTCTCCTCAGATCGGGATCCTGGGATCACAGATTGGGTGCCCTCATACAGTTGTCCATCCAGCAAAGAACAGGGGCTGAAGTCAGTGCTGGTCAGCTACAGAACCCAAAGGGGCAAGGGCCATCCAGCCCTCTCTCAGGCAGGGGTCTACCTCAGTGGTGTCCTGGGGAGGTTGGGTGTTCCGGAAGGATTGATGGGAAATCTGTGCACTGGCCCCGCTGAACTCTTCCTAACCACCTCTGCTGCCTGGCAGACTCTCAGATGTGGCAGGGGCTCTGGGTCCCGAATCCCCCATGGAGAAAGCCTGGCCCTTCCTTCTCAGTTCCCCATCAAAGGACGCCTGCCCCCCGGTGCTGGAGAGCCCTGGGGATGGACCCTGACCCCTTTCCCTAGGTGGTCCTTGGGACATGGCTAGATTTTCAAATGTGCTCTGAGCTAGCGTGGGTCAGCAGTGTCAGAGTCCAGACGCACAAAGCTGTTTTTCACCAGAAAATGAAAGGGCTTTTGAATAACAGAACATAGTCTCATGCTCCGTGTTTAATTCATAGATGACATGGTGAGATGGCTGGGATGAAGGCGCCTCCAGAGTCCCACACCCGGGCCGGGCCGAACTTACCCTGGGAGGCACGGGCCTCATAGGATCTGGACTCTGAAGAATGTCTCTGTGTTAGGGCAGACCACAGCCTAATTTAATTAGCTTGTTTCATCTTTAGTCTTTGACCTTTTAATTTTGAAAATGGAAAGAAAAAACCCCACCTTGCTTCTTTCCATTGGTTTTACTTTAACCAGAAGGTAAATTTCCATCCCTTCCTGACCATGGGCTTGCTCTGCCGGAGGGCTCGGGAGCAGCTCCCTGCAGGCAGAGGCTGCACCAGGTGCCAGCTGTGTGCCACCCAGACCCACCCTGACCCACAAGCACAGGAAGGGGTGCCAGGCCTCAGTCTCTCCAGGAACGGTTGTGTGATGTGCGTCATGATGTTGGGCCTTTCTGCTTGTGTGACTTGGGATGTCCAGGGTTTCAGGTAGAGGGAGCCCTGCCGGTCCTGACTCGATAATCTGCAGGGATTGGGGAATTGCTGACTGTGTCCCTGTTGTGACATTGCTTACTATGCTGAGAGATACTCATGGCTTCTGTGATAAAATTCTGAACCCTTGTCCTTCCCCCAAACCCCCCAGAGGACGTAAACAGAGGCACGGGAGCACACAAAGAACAGGGGGTCTGTTCTGTGCTGTGGATCCTCCCTGTTGCCTCCAGAACTAACCCCCCAAATCTCCAAGCCCAGAGTCGTTGTGACTGGCTCTGCCTTCCTACAGCAGACCATTCTTCCCACCCATTCTCTGGGCCTGATGCCCAGAGAGCCTCCCTCCGCCTCAGCCACCACTGCTACCTGGCCGAGTCTCTGCGTGGACAATCTCTCCTCAGAGTCCTCCACTCCCCCATCATGGCTCCTGTCACTTACAGAATCACCACCTTGATTCCTTCATCACTCTGAAATCTTTCAGTGCTTCAAATGCCTTATTTGTCTTTTGCCCCCCGTCCATTTTCCACTCTGAACCCACTGAGGCAGAGGCCTTTCCAACAGACAGGCTCCTTATACCTCCCCAAGGACAAGAACAGCACCAAGCCCTAGGGAGGTCATCCTCACGGATCTGCCCAGCAGACACCTATTGTGACATTCCAGTCGGTCTTAAAGAGGACACGGCTGGTCCTTGGGGTCACAGACCTGAGGCACATCCTCTGGCCAAGCCATGCTGCTTTGTGGATCACCGTCTGAGGGAGGGTGAACTGCTCTGTGCACAAGCCGCCTTTCCAAAGAGCACAGGAGGGGTCAGGAGGACCCCTCTGCAGAGCACCTCACAGCAGGGAACCAGGGTCAGCACCAACAGCTGACCTGCAGAGAAGGGCGCTCTCCCTCTGTGATCCTCCCATGAACATGCAACCTCAGCCTCAATCACAGGAATGTTAGGCACATTGTGACAGACGGACACCCTACAAAATACTTGCCAGTTCTTCTCATACACGTCCAGGCCACCACAAATGAGGAGAGTCTCAGAAACTGTCACAGCCCAGAGGAGCCCAAGAGACGTGATGACTGTGTCATGGGGGACCCTGGAGAGGCTCCTGCAAAAGAAGGGGCATTAGGAAGACACTAGGTGATCCCGGATAGAATCTGAACTGCGGTTGGGAATGACTTATGAATATCAGTCTTTTAATTGTAGTGACTGTGCCAGGCTATGCAGGACATGGAAAATAGGGGAAAAGTGGAGTGGGGCACATGGAAGTTGTGCACCATCTTCATAACCAATCCTGCAAACGTGAGTCTGCCCTAGAACCTAGCGTAAATGCTGAAAAGTTGCCATGTGACTTTGAAGGAGGGGATGACTATACAAAGCCAGGACATCGTGCAATGAAATACTATGCAGGTGTGGAAAAGGACATAATCTCATCCAAAAATGCTCAGAGCATTTTCCATGATAGAAAACCACAACTCTGTACGTAGACTATGTGCGTGAAAACATAAGAAAGGGGTGCACCAACGCGTGTATTCCCAGTGCTCCTGGATGAGCATGAATTAGTTTACTAAAAAAAAAAAAAAAGTGTGCAGACATGGGAAGGAGCAGTGGAGGTGCAGGCTGGGGACAAGAAGCCACAGATGTCCCGGCTGTGGTGCATCCTGGCAGGAGCACGGGACGGCTTGATCCCGTGGGCTGGGCTTCAGAAGGCTGTGTTTATTTCCATGGCGTCAAACGCTGTAAGTCTGCCGGCCTGATTTTGTTAAACGCACCACCTTGCACAACGTGAGCCTCGAGCGTGACCGTCCAGGCCCTGAGGACAAGGTTTGGATTTGACACCGTTCCAGGCGCCGCCCGTTCTTTGTAGCTCCTGCCAGAGAAAGCAGCGAAGCCTCGCGGTGGCCGCCGACAATAGGCTATCGCTATGCCATCTTATTAGGAAGCACCGGCTTCTCTACTCGGAAGATTAAAAATTTCAGGAGTAAATCCAGGTCTTGTCTGACATGACATTTTGGAAGCGAAAGCTCAGAAACTTTTGTAGTCCGTGGTAATAGGATAACATGCTACAGTAGTTACAGTAATTGCCCAGCTCTTCCCTCGCCCTGGGCCCACCGCTCCCACTCCTGCTGCACAGCCAAGTTTGCAGAGCGCAGCCTGTCCGGGAAGGAGCTCGGAGCAGAGCCCAGTGGGCCGTGGGTGGGGGGAGCTGGCTGAGAACACCGTGAAGGAGCTGGAATGTGGTTCATCCTCCCTGCCTCACCGCTGTTCTAACCCGAAGCCAAAATCCGGGACCTGAACACTGCCATGCAAAGCCCTGGGGTAAGTGGGGTGGTGGGGTGGCCCTGAGACCCTCGACTTCGGATGCTGGTCTTGTAGGCACCAGATGGGTCTGTCCCCAAGGCTGCTGCACCAGGTAAAGGACTTGTCAGACCCTGGTGACAACACAAGCCCTGGCTCTGTGATGGCACGAGAAGGCACCATAGGAATCCTCGTGTTCACAGGTGGACAGGAAACCAAGCAGGTTTGAACAGAAATTATAGGGAGCAAGTCCAGGCTTTCCTGTGTGAAGAACGTCCAGGGGCAGCAACACTAGGAGGACGGTCCATGCAGCCCTCAGAGGGCAGCACAAGAGAGTCCATGTGCCCAAGGTGCACACATCCACCTGACTCTTGGCTGAAGTGACCACTGAGGACGGGGGAGACTGAGAGGACTGTGTTGTTATGGGCAGTGACCAGGTGTGTGGAGAGGCACTCTGACAACTGCCCATAGCTTCCTCCAAGGCCTGGAAAGATGGCATCAGAGACCTATGAAGCCTCTTAGAAGCTTCCAGAAGGAGGCACCCAGGTGAAAAGTCTGGCTGAGTCAAAGGAGGGAACCAGATTGGAAGTGAAAAAGTGACCTTGCAGCTCCTGGCCACCAGGGCCCTCAGGTAGGAAGAAGCCAGTCCTGCCCAGTTCCTCAGAACACGAGGCTCAGCTTCTGACTCCTACTGGCTGCCTCAGAGTGGAGGAGGCTGCGGTCCCAGCAGGTGGACAGCTGAGCCGTTTCACCCTTGACAAGGTGTGTCCACAGCAATTCTAGTCTCGGTAATTGCTACTTCCTGCCCTGGGTCAGCCCCGTGGCCCCACGCACACCAGACCTGCCCCTTCCACGGAGCACCTGACAGACATGCACTGACGTGCGCCTCATTCTTCCCTCCGGGCTGACCATGGTCACTGGTTAATAATGACTTCTGCTTGCTGTGAGGATAGGTGTTTCTACTGCAGTCCCTGTGGCATGTGACCCATCATGGAAGCAGAACTGGGGCGACAAAGGTGTGGGGCCCTTCCTAATTGTCCAAGGAAGAACTGGAAGAGGAAAGGAGACAGCACAGAAAGGAAGAGGGAGAGAGAAATAGAGACAGACAGAGTGAGAAGGGTCAGGAGTCTCCAAGGAGCAGGCCAGGCCCAGGAGGGACACTAGCAAGCAAGGACAGTGCTCTGCATCCAGGAGAGCTCTTGGCTCAGAGATGGGACCTGGCTTCACCTCCACACACAGACAGGAGAGTCCGTCCCCTCCGCCATGTCTCCACCTGTGCTGTGTGTCGTCATTGGAGCATTGTTTAAACTTCCCACATGGTCCTCAGTCCCTTGGGGTAAAACCCAAAGTTCCTGTCTTCATCCTCTAAGTCTAGCGCCCTAGTGATGACCGGACCCCAGGTCCTGCAAGGACGGGCTCAGTCAGGACGCCTCGCCTCCCCACAGCCCCAGCACAGTGGACGGATGGGTGGCGGATGATAGCTAGGTGGATGGACAGATGGATAGATAGATAGATGAGAGATAGATAGATAGATGGGTAGATAGATGACAGGTAGATAGATAGATGATAAGTAGATAGGTAGGTAGGTAGATAGATGAGAGATAGATGATAGGTAGGTAGACGATAGGTAGGCAGATGAGAGATGATAGAAAGGTAGAGGTGATTGATTGGATAGGTGATAAATACGTAGTAGATGATAGGTAAGTGATGGGTGACGGGTAGACATGTGACAACTATTGATAGCAGATAGAATACAGAAGGTTGGTAGAGACGATGGGCGGTAACGCCTTGCTCTCCGTGTATGTGGAGAATGCATGCGTGCATATGTGGTCTATCAATAAACGCACAAGGACTATGAGCAGATATTTAATTTTCTCATTGCTGTCTTTCAAATTTTGTTTTGGATTAAAAGAACAAAGAGTTGTTTGGGAGCAAATGAGAAGACACGGTCCTGCGTTTCTCACACCCTCGTGCTGAGCACAGGGGACGTCCCTCCCAAGTGAAAATATACAGGACAGGCTTCAGATGGCCTGAACCGACTTCACAGGCTGAGTCTTCAAAAAAGCCCTCGCCCATTTCAGGGCAACCCCTGTGGCATCAGCTCTGACAATCACAGGAGTCCTGAGTCATCCCGAGAACAAGATCCTGCTCCCCCACGGATGGTGATGCTCCCCATGGACGGTGATGCTCCCTCCAGGTTGCTTTCCATCCAGTAGCTGTTTCCCACACCCACTCTGCACACCCAGTCTGGGAAATTTCACCTGTGCACATGGCAGCTCCTCTGTATCTGACAGAGGAGGGCGCTGCCTGTCACCTCATCGATGGTATACACAATTTAACATCATTTGAATTCTGTCTTCTCGGAACAGTTCATGAATCTACAAAATTAGCTGGTGTTGAGGCGACGTCTCTAGCTCCTTCATTGTGCATCTCTGCAAGGTGTGACTGTGTCATTCCAGTCGCTAGCAAGCCTCCAGGGGTTAAGCACACTCAGAGCCCACAGAATACCATACAACCCTTCCCCCCAAATGATCCTCCTCTCCTGCTGCCCCCACAAGTCATGGAGGACACTGTGTTCCCTGCGTAGGGACCAAGGGGAGAGAAGCCAGGTCCTCTCCCTCTGAGGCTGAGGGTGTGCAGGGGACACTAGCTTGCCTTGGGCCACGGCGCACCTCACATGGTTTGCAACCGCTCTTCCTCTCCATGAATGTCTGTGGGCCCAGGCTCTGTGCTGGCCACATGCAGGCTGCACTGTTCTGGCCTGGAGCACACTTTGGTCAGCTAAACACAACCCCGTCTCACAGGCTTGTGCCCTAGCAGAACACAAGCTGTTGCTCTCTGAACCTTTCCATGAGCCTCCAAGCTTGCTGTCCATCAGCCCAGGAAGTGACAAACTGAGGAGGCCCATCTGCCTGAGGCTCCAGGAACTCTCCATGGCTTTCACACCCTAGGCTGGCCCTGGGCAGACATGCAGCAAAGAGGAATAAACAGACAGTTCTTTCACAAACCCAAGGATGCCTGGGGCACGAATACCACACCTATAGTGATCCATCAGACAGGCAGGCCAGGGTCCACTGAGGACCAGGAGTTTGGGTGGCTCAAAAGGCAAGAGTATCAGAGGTCATGTCCAGAAAGATTACTCCATTTCCCCAGAACAGGATTTTCTGACCCTTCCATCCATGCCAAAAAGAAATCTGGGTCCCCAGAAGGGAAAGCAAATGATAAAGAATGGTAGGCCCAGGTGTTAGGCTCATCTGTGAGAAGTCAGAACCAAGGCAGAGGTGCAGGGAGCAGAAGCCCCAGAATGGGAATTCTGACTCTCATCTGAGGCTGATGGAGGCTAGGCCAGGAAACCCCTGGATACAGCTTGGCGTGTGTCCAAGAGTGTTCACCTAACACTCTCCAGATTCTTCCTGGACCTCCATGCTCATTCATAGATGCACCCTGTCTGCCACCATGAAGGGCCTGTCCCCCAGGATCTAGGAGTGCTCAGCTTCCTGGAGAGATGCCTGCTCAGCCCCAGGCTTCCTCCCTCCCTCACAGAGCGGGTCCACCTCCCACACAGGGTCTCTCTGGAGGAAGCTCTGAGGATACAGAGGTTCTTGACTACTTTCTTGAGGGGTGACAAGGCACATGGTAAACTTCCTTCTGAGCCCCTCCCTTGCTGGCCCTGTCCTGACCCTCTGGTGAGACACCACTGACCACCCCACTGGTTCCGGGGGGCTCCCCCCCACCCTCTCCAGAGCTTGCGAGGGTCTCAGAGCATCACAAGAGTGCCTAACTTTTGTCTTTCTCTTGCCTTTCTGGCCTCCAGATGTGTGGTATTTAAGGCCTTTGCAGTGGGCAGAGGAATTCTGCCCTCCTGAAAGGGAGTGAGACTTGTCTGTCACTCCCGTGACAGCTTGGGAGGTGCCATCGGTCCCTTGGGGCTGGTGAAGGCTGCACACTGCTCAGGCCCATGAGAGCATGGGGAGTTCCGGCTGCATTCTCTCTTCTTGAGGATGTAGCTGCTCCCCTGATTTCCCACCTGGAGACATGCAGGAGCCCAGGTGTTGAGTGGCTCACCTCACTCTTCTGAGGCTGCTAGGTAAGGAGCAGAGCATCTAATCCAAGAAGCCATCAGTGTGCCCCTGCCTGAGATCTGTGTGCCTAAGGAATCATTTCATGCACCAGGACACCCCAGAGTAGCTGACAGGGCCAGTCAATCCTTCAGACCTGGGGTGTGGTAGTTGGTTCTCCTGGGAGGCTAGGCCTGGCAGGATGAGCAAGTGGCCAGAGTGACGAGGCCTGGAGGTGCAACCCGAGTGGCTGGACAAGACCCTAATGTAAGTGCATCTGAGAATCCATGGGCAGAGCACCTGACCCAGCGCCCAGAGCACCCCAGGGGACGTTGTGATGGTCACAGCATGGCCAGGCTTGACACTGCTTCATCAGAGAATGTCAGCATAGCACAGTCTGGCTCAGACCAATCCCTTGGGGACCTTGTCCCTTCTTCTCCACCTCCTGAGCCCTTCATCTCGTGCTGCCTGGATCCCCAGCTCTAGGAGCCTATTATCAACTACCATGAGTATAGTGTGGGTGGATGCTGTGGGTTTATGTGGACAGTGCTGCACAGGGTACTGTCTGATGCTGTTTTCTACTGTGGAGAGAAGACAGGAGTTCTGCACAGCCACAGAAGGGAATGGTGTTCACGTGTGGGTCACCTAGGCCATTCATGGCTGGACACAGGCTGGGACGGTTGAGAAAAATCTGTGCTTTCTTCTGGGGTCTCCAAGCACCAACAGTTCAGGCTTTCTAAAAATGGCTTGCTGGCAGCATTGCCATGAAGGGACTTGGTACCACCTGCTGTTCACATCTACACAAGTTCTGTCTGCCAATGGCTGACTCAGCTATTACACTTTATACAGGAGAAACCCAGCCTAGGGCCTGGCCACCAACTCTCCCTGCTGGGAGTGGGGGCATCTCTGGTGCAGGTGTCAGAAGGCAGCAGGCAGGGTCCAGTCTTACCAGAGGGTGGTAAGGTCACTTCCCTGAGGGGGAGCCTGGAAGATGTTATGCCTCGGATACGACACGTCCCCATGTTGGTCAGATTTTCGCTGCCGAGAGCAATGATTCAAAAGGAGGAATGATTTGTGCTGAGCTCACAGTTCCAGTCTATAGTTAGCTGGCTCCATTGTTTCTGGGCTGTGGTCAGGTAAAGCGTCATGGCAGAAGGGTGTGGTGGCTAACGCTGGTCATTTTATGGTGGCCAGGAAGCAGAGGGAGAGAGTCAGGAAGAGGCTGGGGGCAATACATTATTCCAGGACACATCCCCCCATTGGCGTACTTTCCACAGAGGCCCCACCTCCTTCTTCCTACCACCTCCTAATAGTGCCACCATCCCATGAACCCATCAGTGGATTACCCCACCGATTAGATCAAAGCTCTCCAGATCCAGTCACTTCCCGATAATTGGATCTACCAGTTGGGGACCAGGCCTGCATATCTTGTCCCCAGTCCTTGCTTCTTTTGCTTCCTGGCTTCCAGAAGGTGAGCCAGCCTTCCCCACTACACACTCCCACCACACGCCCAAGCAATGGAGTCAACCAACCCTGGGCTAAAACCTCTGAAATCATCAACTCAAACAAAACTTTCCTCCTTTAAGTTGTTTCCCTCAGGTGTTTTGACAGAGTGACGAATGGCTGACTAATACATCCACTGTCTGGTGATCCTGGAAGGCAATCTGAAGGCTGTGGGTCTTCCTGGACGTTGAGGGACAGGAAGGGGAAGCAGAAAGACACCATGAACAGCCAAGTCTCTCCCACATGACAGCTCCCTTCAGAAGATGGAGAGCCAAGCTCTGAAAGGCAGTTTTGGGGGACTTTGTAAAGAAAAAGAAATGCAGATGGTCCCCACCTAATTGTCTCTCAATTGGCAAGAAACCATCTGATCGTCCCTACCCAGGGGATCTGCTTGGAAATGCAGATTTTGAATTCTACCTGAATATTCAAATTAGGGAAGGTTTTTGGGACCAGATGGTGTCACAGAGCAGGGTGGCTTCGTCTCCTCTTTGGTCCTGTAATGAGTTCATTTACAAAGGCTTGCTGCCTGTGCCTGGCTGGCTTCAGGGAACTAAGGAGAGAGAAGGGTACATTTTCTTCCAACTTTAATGAAGTGTTCTTGGTGTGGGCACCTAGCACTTATGAATTGGGGGAGAGACTCAGATCAGACCAATTACGGTGACATCTCATTTATCTGTCGTCGTCAGGGAAGTTGTTCAACCTAAATGAATTTTCCAGATAACTGAATTTTGCTCCTCTAAGCACCAGAATGCCGCTCCCTACCAAACCCCTTGGGAAGGGAACACAAAGAGCTGTGTCTCATCTGCTTTCTTGATATTAGACTGAACCTTTTCGGCCAGCATTGGTAATGCAACCAACCTTCCATCCCTGGGGCCCATATGACTGTGCCAAGCTCACTGGGGACTCAACCCCCTTCCTTGTTCTGAGCTTCCACGGGCCCCAAACTCTTGTCCTTCCCCAAAGAGTTAGCTGAAAGGTATCATCAGAAAGAAACGGGAAGGAAGAGAATTATTAACACCAGAGAAAATGAAACAGGAAGAGGGTTTCCTAATATGGCACTGTGTGGACTGAACCGTGTCCCCCAATCGTAGATGTTGAAGCCTGATGAGTTTGTCACCTCTCTTCTCTGCTGTGACACAAGGCTGGGAGAACAACTCAAGGAAAGAATTTTTTGCTTTGCTCATGGTTTCGGAGGGCTCTCCTCATCATGCTGGGAAGGGCGTGGTGGAGAGGAAGAACTCACGTCATGGAGACCAAGAAGCAGAGAGAGAGAAAGAGAGAGAGAGAGAATGCCTGTGCCTGTACCCCGGGCTTTCTTCTCCAGCCTATGGCTGGTGCCTCCCCATGCAGGGCGGCCTTCCTCTTAGTTAATCCTCTCTGGAAACGCCTTCACAACGCACCGGAAGTCTGCTTTGCTAATTTCCTAAGGGCTTCTCAATCCAATCAAGTCGACAATGAAAATTAACCATCACACCCAGTTAGTCCCAGTAAGACTTCACTGGAAGACAGGGCCAACCACAAATAGGGTCTAATAAGGTCAACAATGGCTGGTGTCCTTAGTGTGAAGGCTATGAGGACACAGACATACCCACAGAGGGGACACAGGGAAGAGATGGCATCCACAAGCCAAGGAGAGGCTACAGGAGAGACTAGCCCTGCTACACCCTGACATTGGACTTCAGCCTCCCATTCTGTGAGAAGATAATTCTCTGCTGCTTAACCCTGAGCCTCTGCTATTTTATTATGGCAGCCTGAGTTAAGACAGGCACAGTGACAGCTCCTGCTAGTAGAATGACTTGATGAACACTTCAGGCTGTGACCTGCACATTAAAAATCCTTCACCTTAGACAAGGTAGGAAAAGTAGCCACAAGGAGACGGGGTGAAAAGTTCCCTTCTTCATTAGCAAGAGGGGGGCTCAGGAGGGAAGCTGTGTGGGAGTCTTCTTTAGCCACAGGACTGGACAAGTCTGCAGTGTGAGCAAGGACAAGGACACCACTCCAGGCCAAGGAGTGGTTGCTTTGAATCCAGTGCTTGGCCACTCCAAACGGCCAGCAGTCTGGGGGATCCAGCCTTCAAGGGCTGTTCCAGAGTAAGAAAGATCCCAGGAGCTGGGACTGGTGACTCATGCCCTTAATCCTAGCTTCGTGTGAGGTTGACATAGGCGGGGTCATGGTACCAAGTCAGCCTGGGGAAAAAAAGTTTGCTTTTTCTCAACAGAAAAAAGCCATCACCCCAGCATAGCAGGACGAAAAGTGAGACCCGTTCTCCAAAACAACCAGAGCAAACAGGGCTACAGGCATGGCTCAAGCTATAGAGCACCCGCCTCAGACACATGAAGCCCCCAAGTTCTTCCAAAAAAGAAAAAGAAGCCCCAGTACCACCAAAAACAGAAAAGAAAAGAAACATCTCAGGAGAGCAGTCCCCTGTAGTGGACTCCTGAACCATTGCCCAGGGAGATCCACGCACCCCTGCCACGCCTGGCAGCCTGCTGCCAATGGGCTTTGCCATCACAGATCCCTGGGGCCACAAGGAGTTGTTCCCTCCCTAGACTGTGTCACATTCATGGGAAGAAAATCCATCTCCACCCAGGGGGCCTTCCGGCCCTGCTGTGACCACAGAGCCAGTGGTCTGCTCACAAGAGTGCCTTTGTCAGGCCAGAACTGACTGGTGGATTTCTCCCTCTGTCCAGTGCTTTCAAAATGCACCTGAGGAAAAACCCCACGTGGTGCCCACCTGCACGGACTCAAGGCAGAAGCCGGGAGAGACAGTTTGCCCTGCACCCCTCAGGTCCAGAACAGCCAGCGTCTGAGCAAAAGCAGGAAACATTAGACAATAGTGCAGCAGCAAGCTGTGGCCACAGGCGCTGTGGTCACAACTGGGGTCAGAGAGGGAGAAGCCTGAGAGGTCTGTGGCCAAGGACATCCCTGAAAGACAGTGGACGGTGTGGTCGGCTCCAGTGTACCCCTAAGCCCCCACGAAGATACTTTGGATCATGTTTGAACAAAAGAATTATGGATTTTTTTTTTCTTGTAAACTTTTGTTAAGGAAAGGTACACATTCAGGAGAGCTCTGGCTTTTCACAAACTGAACACACCCCAGTCAGCAGTGCTCGCGACAGGAAATGACAAATGGCGGCTCTCAGAGACTCACTCCCGCTTGCTTCCAGTCCTCCACCTCCACGAGTAACACTACTGACTTCTGAGTTCCTAGATGAGCTGAATCCGTCTTTGTTCCCGGTGATGTATGTGCTCTCTGATATCTGGCTCCTTCCACTTGGCATTGTTTATGGGATGCACTCGTGTGAGTCTGAGGCAGAGGATGGCACGTGAAGGTGAGGACAGAAGGTGCCACCCGGCCGGGGCCCATGGCATCTGCACTGTGTTGGGGAAGCTCTGCGTGTCTCTGGGTGCACATGAGCACAGTTCCTGGTGCCAGCTAGACTGGCTTTACTGCAGACCCCTGCAAAGTTGCAGTGTATAAATGGCTCTCAAGATCTTGTATGCCCACCTTGTTAGGTTCTGGTCCTGCACTCTTTGGTCACACTTTCGTCTTAGCCAGGCTGGTGAGTAGTTAGCAGTACACACTGAGGTTTCAATTTGCCTTTGTGCTCCCTAGACGTTAAAAAGTGAGCAACACAGACACCTTCACTGGCCATTTGCATGTCCTGCCTGGTGAAGGATGGACTCGTGTTTTACTGTTTCTGTGGTGGAATCACCTGCTTCTTACTGACATGTAGACATCTGTGCATCCTAGATTTCGGTTCTGTGCTGGAGGGGCACTGGAGTATGCCTCACTGTTAGGACTGCGGTTCCTTCTCCCATGGTATTGGGCAAGACACAGATACCCTCAACAGTAAAATGGCACTACTTATCAAATGTTCTCATGACAGATGGAACTTTCTTTCCAAAGAAATCTTCGTCCACCGTAAGATTTAAAAAGTATTTTCCTCTAAAATTGTTGTCTTACTTTTATATGAAACCTGAAATCGATCTTTTGATATGGTATAATGTGGGGGTCAAAGTTAGTATTTTTGCCTATGGATATTCAAGTCCTCAAGCACCCCAACTAGAAAGAACATCACTGATAGCTCACACATGTGATCCCAGCTACTCAGGGGACGAACACAGAAGGATCGAGGTCTAAAACCAGCTTAGGCAAAAGCATGAGACCCTATCTGAAAACTAAACTAAAGCAAAGGGGGCATGGCTCAGGACCCTTTGTTCAAACCCCAGTGCCACCCAAAAGAAAAACAAAGCCCGTCACCTACAACTTGATTCAGCATGGTCTCCTGGGTCATGAGTGAGCCGACTGCTCGTCTGCCGGCTCTGTGGATGGTCAGTGGGGTTTGGAATCAGCTTGTCCACTTCTGGGGAAAACTGCAAAGGTCTCTGTCAACATCACACCTGAACGTTTGCCTTCAGGAGAGAATTACTATCTTTGCACCATTGAGTCCTCCCACCATGGAGTGTTCCTGCCGGTGCTCTGATCTCCTTCAGCGACCCTTTGTGCTTGGCTGGGGATGCTCCTACTTAGCTTTGGTTCCTAGAGTTTGATTATTTCAGCCTGCCGTGGGTGGCATTTTATAATTCTGTCCCCCTTTGCTGCCATCCCAGAGCTGTGTGGATGGTTTGAAGTATCGACTTTGCTGAAGTCACCTGTGAAATGCAGGGATCTGTGGGAGAGGTTGGGGACTTCAGATTCACATTCCTGTCACCTGGAACCTCAACAGGTGAAACTTCTCCCTCCCCAGGCTTCTCCTCGGCCACACGGCGGGATTGCAGGAGGCGTGCAATGGAGGGGCCAGGACCCAGAGCCCTGCTCCAGTGCAAAGCTAGGGGAAAGTGTTATATTTTACCAATAGTTATGTTTGTGATAGTATTTTTGTAACTGCTCTTCAGATTGAAGGAAATCCCTTTGTTCCAAGTTTGTCTATTTTCTGAAGTCATGAGTAGGTGTTGTGTTTTACTGGTACTTTTTTCTTCTATCAGGAGGATTGTGTGATTTTTCTTCACTCTTCCTGGTATCATTGTTGTGTGACTTTGATTTTTTTTCAGTGTTAAACCACAGATCATGAGCTGGAATAAACTCTAATTAGTCATTCTATAATCCATGCACAGTTAAAGTTTATCAGTGTGTAAATAACATGGAACAAAATACTGCACAGGTTCACTGCACAGTAGTGTGAGTTCTGTCCATGTATTCACCTGGATAGCACTCAAATGTTTTTAGTCTTATAGATTAAAGGTACCAGAGAGATTTCCAGAATAGTCTTCATCCAGTTCCGGTTGCTAACACCTGTCACCAGGGTACCCCATCAGAGATAAGAGACCAACATTAGTAAGTCACCATGAGCTGAAGTCCAGACCTGTGCCCGGGGTCACCAGTTTCTCCACTCACATACCCTGTCTGTCGTGGAGCCCACAGGTACTCTGCGTCCAGGGCTTGTCCAGCCTGGGTTTGTACCTTTGAAACTCTTCCCTGTAACTGGACAGTCTGAGAGACCACAGCAGTACAGAATGTCCCTGAGGATGTGTCTCTGTGTTCTCACAATCAGCTGTGGGTGAAGCAGGGAGAATACAGACCTCTGGTGTCCACTTCACAGCGTGTGGACATGGCTGTCTCAGCAGCATTGACCTCATAGTCTGTTCTAGAGCTTCCACCACGAGCACTTTCATCATTGCCCACAGTCTGAGTCACTCGGTGAGTCCAGGCCACAGACAGACGTGGAGGGCCAGACAGGTCCTGCAGGGCCAGCTCTCCACATATGACAATCATGAGCCCCAGAAAGACATTTCAGTCAAGGATGACTGTCCCATGAGATTATAAAGGGCTGAAAAATTCCTATCACCACAACACAGTTGCCGTTGTGGTGCTGTCATGCCTGGCAGTCCTCACACTCTCTGCAGTGGGGCTACTGCAGTGTCAGCAACATCACGGCACAGCAGAGTTGTGTACAGTGCATACACTCAATCATGGTGATAAATGGCCGAGTCATGGCTTTGCATATTTACTGAACTGAACTTTTTATCATTATTATTTTAGTATGCACTCCTCCTACTTATAAAAATGTTTATCATAAAACTACATTGTGTTGGGTTGGCAGCAGAGTCTGTCTATTTTGCACCAAGAGGCCTTGCCAAGTGGCTGGCCAACACTATTTGGTATGTGTAAGTCACTCTGTGATGTTCCCACCTTGACAAGAGTACCCAGTGATGCATGGTTAATGGTGTGGGACTGTGTGAAGAGTTTGCTGTTGTCTGAATATCCCCAAATTCATATGCTGAACCCTGAGCCCCAAGGTGGCAGTGTCAAGGGGTGAGAGCTTTGGGGCTGAATAGGTCATGAGGGGGACCCTGTGATGTGATCACTGCCTGTTTTTGTCACGTGAGGACTCAGTAAAAGAGCCTCCTCCATGAACAGGAAGGGGCCCTTACAAGACACAGAATCTGCCTATATCTTGATCTTGGGCTCCAGCCTCCAGAATTGTGTGAAGTATTTATCTTCTGCTTACGTGGTGTTTTGTCACAGCAGCATCAACCAAGAGGAAATGCCACTGAGAGGTGGAGAGGTATGGGAACACAAACCTAGAGATGTGGGAGCAGCTTTGGACCTGGGCGTAGACAGAGGCTGAATGAGTTCTAACATGTGCTAGAAAAAGCTCCTGTTGTCACATGTGGACCTGAAGGGCAAACCTGCTATGAATTCAGGAAGGAAAGAGGAGAGTGTGGGGAAAAAGCCACCTTGTCAGGGAACATGAAGCTGCCCAAGTGCAGTGTTGGTGGAGTGTGATGGTGAAGCCATGCCACAGAGGCCACAGATGGAAATGAGAAATGTGCTACTGGACAGGTGAGAGAGGTCCATCCTCATTAGGACACAGCAGGGCTGCATTCATGTCCTAGTGTGATGTAAAAGGCAGAACTACACACAGTGACATTCGAAGTTTGGCTGAGGCCATTCTTAAGCAGAGCAGAAGGATCAGCTTGAGTCTGACAAAGGAACAGCGAACATGTAATTGGTCAACATTCAATGCTGGAATTCATATTGATAAGAAGTAAGGAATCAATCCCTGGGAGTCTGTCTTCAATCTGTTCCAGTCTCCTGAAGAGGCTTTCAACTGAAGATTTCAGTTCCAGACTTTCAATTTGATTTTCTTTCTGGAGTTCTGTATCTATTGAATTCCCCTCCATGTCTCACAGTCTCCTTATTCCATTTAGCTCTTTATTTGCATCCTCTACAAGTTCATTGAGCTGACTGCATTCTCCTTGATCCTTTTAAGCTATTTATTTGTGTTCTGTTTGAATTCATTTCGCTGTTTACTTGTATTATCTTTGATTTCATTGAGGTGTTTATACAAGTCCTCTTTCACTTCATTTATCCTTCTTGACATCATTCTTTCACATCAATATTTGAGATTTCATCCACTTCACTGCATTTGGACCCATTGTTGGGTGATTATTACTTTTCTGAGCTGTCATGTTGACTTGTTTTTTCATATTCTTGAGTTTCACTGTTGAGATCTGCTCCTCTGCATCGAGTCCCTGGTTAGGTTCTGGTCACCTAAAATCTATCAGTTGAAATTGTTCTCCATGTTCTGGAAAGACTAGGTAGTGCCAGGACTGATGTGCTGTTCACCACTGACTTGAGGGTATAACTTATCACCAATTCAACACCAAACCACACGTTTACATGAAGTGATAAGTCACTGGCAACCTCACATGTACCACCAATTGCACTGTATATGAAAGGGACTGTTGTGCATTCTTAATTGGTACAGGAGGGGTTTAGAAAAAAACAATCCTCTGTTTAGGAGTTAAAATTAGTTATTAAAAACAGGAGGATGAGGGAGAAATAAGGAGGAGGGAATATGGGAAAAGAGTGAAGTGTGTGGCATGAGGTAGTCAAAATAATGGTGGTCAGGAGGATAGTCCAATGATCATGGAGAAGGATGCTGAATTCAAAGGTTGCAATGGGATGGAGAAATTACAAATGTAGAATAAACCACCTATACAAAAATTTGTGAAAAAGAAATTTTAAAAATATAAAAATAGGGATAAAAGTAAAAATACAAAGAAAGAAAAATGAAAAAGAAAAGTCAGCATTTCTTCCTTATTGAGAAGCAGGTGCCTGCTGAGATCTATTAGGACCATGGTGTTCTCTGATCTCTGGTCCCTCTGCAGCTCCTCTTGTCCCATCTCATGAGTGCAGGCCTTTGATCAGCTCACTCTGAAGAAAGCCCCTCATGGGCAAATGTGTTTACATGTATCCATTAGGCTGGGTGGTGTCCTGAGGTATCTGAGATTCACTGGAAAGTGGTCTCTGCTGTCTCTCTCTCTCTCTCTCTCTCTCTCTCTCTCTCTCTCTCTCTCTCTCTCTCTCTCTCTCTCCCCTGCCAGAGACAACACTGCTGAGTGACTTTTCCTCACCACTACCACATGGGTGTGCCAGCCTTTGGTCAGCTCTCTCTACACATACAAAGGCAAGAATACCTCCTGCCCATCAATCATTTGCTTGGAGGCTTCTGGACTAAGTCAGACCTAGGGCTCAGCCTGCAACAGGTAGCATGAGGACAGGCATAGGCCTGCTGGTGGACCTGTTGATCACTGTGACCTGCACACAGCCCCTTGCACCTCTGTAGTGCTTTCCAAAGGGCAGTCCTTCCTCCTTCAAAACACCTGACATCATTAAATGCACCTGTCTAATTAGCCTGATACCATTTTAATGGGATATTTACTTTTCTTTTAAGGAAAATGCAGAGGTATTCAATATAAAGCAGAGGGAGAAATAAAGTTTCTACCTCAACATTTTGGGAGGCAATATCTCACGATGAGATGGAGAATG
This sequence comes from Castor canadensis, assembly GCF_047511655.1. Classification (NCBI taxonomy): domain Eukaryota; kingdom Metazoa; phylum Chordata; class Mammalia; order Rodentia; family Castoridae; genus Castor; species Castor canadensis. The sequence continues at coordinate 157,584,351 of NC_133393.1, forward strand.
GACTGACTTCAGTGAAGGTCCCATCTCCCAGCCCCCACAGATAAACAGTCTTGGTGGGGTACATACTGTGGTATTTAAGAGATTCTCCCTGGGGAGCAGTTGTTTTTCTCTTTTGAAGTCATGAGAACAGCCAGAGTCAACTGTGTTTAACCAGTGTGCATCATTCTGTGATTTGAGGTCAGGTGGTGATGCCTGCCCCAGGGAGAGGTGACCTCACATGTCACAGTGCCAGGCCCACTGGGACAGCTGAAGGGTGCTGAGCTGGGCAGCAGGAGGAGATGTGTCCATCTTAAGCCCTCCATGGTCAGGTGCATGATAGACATCCAGGAGGTCTTCCCTTCCAGGTTCTGAGGTATAAAAGGCCCTGGGGACCCAGGGAGGTGGACAAACGTCAGTAGACAGAGTCTAGCTCTGTACAGATACTGGGAGACATCAGTGGAAGTCATGCCTGTTGTGTAAGGATGGTGACAAACAGGACCTCCTGAAGTAACTCGAACCAGGCAGGGAGCCTCCTAACCACAGTAAAGTTGACTGACAGCTCCTGTGTCCCCTACTCTTGCTCTAAGCACTCCTGTCCCTCAATAAGACCTCTGAGATCCTATTGAGCTTCCCAGGAGCTGGCTGGAGTCTGCCCGGGTGTGCCTGCAGGGTACACTTAGCTCCACACTTGGCCAGAGCCCCATGAACTCTGGCGTGCTCCCAGCTCCCTTGCCCTCAAGGAGGCAAACTGGCCCTCCTATCCATCTTCCTACGCTGGACAGATGGAGCAGGCCAGGTAACAAGGTTGATCGACACCATCACAGACATCAATTTGTGCAGGAGTGGCTATAGCCTATCTTCCCAGGGAAAGCCATCTTGTTTTCTGCTAAGACGTTCTGGGAAGTGGGTCGGGGGAGAAGGGAGGTAAGGGTAAGAGAAGACAGGCCTGAACTGCCAGTGACCGTGGGGTCTTCCAGCAGGAGATAACTATAGCCACATTATGACAAGGACATGTGTCTATTCTTTAGCTGTTTAGTAAATTATTTAAAAATCAATCTTCCATTTCAAAAGGGATCTAAAAATGATAAGCTCAGTGGGAAAGGTTTCTAAATGCTTTCCTACAAAAACCATGATGTCAAAAAAAAAGCCATAATATCTTTACAGAGGGCTCTGACTGGGCCCCTGGAGTGCCCTCCTTACAAGGATTTCTGTATTTTCAGACTTCCGTCTGCTGCTGACTTGAGTCACTCTGGAAGCCCAGCACGGCTCTTGGTCTAGGGTTTTATGAGTTTGTTTAATGCTCACTGCCTGAGTGTTTCAATCCATTATCTGAGCTGAGTGTCGCGGTCTAATAACTCCACACTCAGGCTCTCTGTAGCCAGGGTCATGGCAGACACTTGCCTCCTATCTCCCCCTGGAAGCTTCAAGACTTATAGAGAGGAGATGGGGTCTTGCTTGGCTGTGCTCCTAGCCTGCTTTCCCGGGGAAGGAGCTCAGCTATCACAGTCTGCAGGCACTTCTGCCCAGCAGTGTCCCCAGGACCCTGCCCCTGGCCCTTCTCTTGATGGTGGTGGTGCCTGCAGTTCTCCTTGCAATCTGCCCAGCAGTGGTCAGACCTCATCAGCTCCAGTACACCACTGTTTCCTGGGTCCCTGCTTTTGGCCCTTCTGTTGATGACCATGGTATCTGTCATCCTCCTTACATGCCTTTAATGTCAGATGCAGAGTTGGAGCTCACTGATGCAATTTGTGCATCCACCTTGGCCTCCTGGAGCAAAGCAGGAATGCACTAGCTAGCAGCTATGATGGGCCAAGCCTTCTATGCCACTGGCCCTGCCCTAGACATCCTGCCGGGCACAGGCAGCATGTGCCCAACTCTGAGAGGTCTGTACTCAGGACAATAAGCCATCCTCACTGCTAACATAGCTGATGGAAATGCAAGTCACTGATTCATGGAGAACTGACAAGAACACTGTGGACCCCGAAAGAGCAGTCTCCACCCACCCCTGGGATAGAGAAGTCTCCTTGGGTGGTTCTGACCCAGTCTGTGTGGCATCCTTTGCCTGCAAGGCCCTCTTCCTGACCCAAGGCCAGGCCCCCCACAGAGATCCACAGCTGGCTTCCTCCCACACTCCAGACTGGTTCTGCATGAGTGACTTCTGGGCTTTCTTGCTTCTTATTCTGCCAACTCCACCAGCTGAAAATCAGAACCTCACCCAGAACAGTTTAGCTTAGCAGCAGAGCTGGTGCCAGTGGCACGCACAAAGCCTTGATAGGGTGCCATGCATGGAATCAGCAGCAGGAAGACTGATCCCACCACCCCGCACAGCTGCCTGACTCTGGGCAGAGGCTGCAGAGGTGGTTCACCATTCCAAGCTCTCTCTGCTTGCATGGGATCACCCAAGTTCACTCTCACTGAGCCTGCCTGGAAGTGATCAGGTGGGAGATGGCAGGAGGAGATGGGAGGTTGGGGGAGGCATGGGGAGGTGGAAGGATGGGGAGGAAGGCAAGGGGAGGTGAGAGAGGTGGAGGGGAAATGGCCCAGGAACATAGGCCCACAGCCTCCATCTCCTTGCTCTGGGGAACTGCTCAGAAGCCACCCTCTCTGGGAACCACTGCCTGGACTCCAGGATGGGTGAGGTCACCCACAACTTACAAGCCTGGCCCATGACTTCAGGCCTCTTTAAGTGCCATGTCCACTGTACCCAGCCCTGATTCACCGAATCCCTCACATCAGCATCCCTAGAAGAAGGTCTGTGCTCACTAATCCTCTTCTGCTGGTCCCATTTTCTCTTAACACACACTCTCAGGCAGCCAATTGTACAGAAACTGACCTGTCAAAGTCAGGGAGGACACCTATATGGGTAAATCCAATTATTGGCTCAGCCTTGGCCTGGTTTGATCTCCCTCCCGGTCTTCCCACCCCTTTTCTGAGTTATTTACTTTTGTTCAAGGACCTGTGTTTATCAGGCTCTCCAGAGAAACACACCTAGCTATATAAGATATGTGTAAATAAGCATGCATACACACGAATGTTGCTAAAATATACATTTATTGGTCTGGGACATGGCCCAGTGGTTGAGCACTTGCTTGCATTTCCAAGGCCCTAGGTTTGATCTTCAAGTCCCCAGTGCCACAAAAAATGAATAAATAAATAACACATACACACATGGCATGTATATATGCAGGCAGAGACAGATACAGAGTGGAGGAAACAGACTGATCTGAACTAATTGGCTCAGGAGATCATGGGGTGGAAATCCAATTCTCCAGGGCAGGCAGCAGGTTGGAGACCCAGGCAGGGTGATATTGCAGCTAAACTCTGAAGGCCATCTGGAGGCAGAAGTTCTTTTATCTCAGGGATCTCAGCCTTGTCTTTCAAGGCCTTCATCTGCACAGACAAGGCTCACCCATGTTGTGGAGAGTCATCTGTTTGATTCAGTCCAGATGTAAATGTTTGTCCTATCTAAAAAATGCCTTTCCAGTGACACCTAGACTTCTATTTAGCCAAATACTGGGTGCAATGGTCCAGCCAAGTGGACACCGAACCCCAGCCCTGGTTGATGCCTTGTCTACAACACAGTTCATGTGCTGACTTTTCCTGGTCTGTCCCATCCACCATTATGAAGGCACCTTGAGGACCTCATTTTCATCTGTGTCCTTGGGCTACAGGCTGGATCTCTTGATCCCAGGAGGGAAGGAGGTTGGTGCTGTAGGGACACCTGTGACCCTTCTGTCCCTGCCTCCTGCTCCCACGCTGCCACTCGCTCTCCTGACTCGGAGGGTGCAATTCCCCCCTGGCCCCAGAGAAGCAAATTGGACACCATGGGACTCTGGTTTCACCCAGCAGCACACAGAAGTTACACAAGCATGGCTTCTGCTCTGCAAGGTGCAGGGTGCCCCTCTGGAGAACAGGGAAGGAGCCGCATCTATAGGGACAGTCTGGAAAGCTGTGATCTTGAGAACACATCCCCTGAGCCTCCACTCACAGGCGGCAAACATGGCATGGAACTCCACCAGGACCCTGATATGCATGCATGTTGAGCGCCTCTGGGTCCCCCATCAAAGTGTGGCGGGAAGCACAGAGTCATCTCTGCAGCTCTGGCGGGTGCTGAGGAGTAATCAAGGCCAGGGGCAGTGAGGAGGACTTGAGCCTGGGTGGGTGGGAGATGCCACCAGACTTCACAGTGGACAGGGCTTCCAGGAAACTACTTGGGCCCAGGGACCCTTAAGGATGCTTGGCCACTTTGTGATGGGGCGATCTTGTGCCAGCTTTGGGTGGGCAAGCAAAGGGTGTTTGACCACGTGACGAATGCACAAACCTTGCCACACTACCAACCCTCATCTCACTGCCCAAGACTGGACGTTGCCAGGCCCATTACCTCTCACCTCTCAGGTGGCAGAATCACTTCCACCAAGCCTGAGTCAAAGCACACAATCTAGAAGCATTTCCTCGTTGTTTACTCGTTTACTTTATGCAGCAATAAACACAACACAAAGTTTCCCGTCTTCACCTTTTTGAAGTGGACAACCCCCAATGCCTTTGCAGCCAGACCTGCAGGGGCTGGAGAGCTCTGTCATGTGCTAACGAGGGGGTTTCCTGTTAAGAAAACTCGATGCCCTGAAGGAAACACCAATAAGTGCCGGGAAATCCTGGAGCTGCAGGTTGGGGGCAAGAGGGGAGGGAGGAGTGAGCTGTAAAGCCATGACTTCCAGCCCCGTAGTCACATAGCCTCCCAGCTGGTCTAGCACCTGCCTAGAATGACCACTTAATGAATGAGGTCGCTGTGGTGGCATCCTTGCCTCCCCCACCCTTGCTACTGGGGCTGTGGGGATGGACCTATCACAGGGTGGCTCCAAAGAAGGGCCCTGCTGCCAGGACCCAGAGCCCACCCAGGGGGTCAGACACTGTCCATCTTCCCTGAGGTCACCCTATACTCTGCAAACGTCACTAATCAGGGTTTCACTCCCTTTGAAAAGTGGAATACCCACTTTCAGAAGCTTCTTTCAAGGAGCCAGTCCCTAAAGTAACAAATGGAGCTGCTCAGAAAGTGAATTGCCAGACTGGATGAGGAGGGAAGAAAACCTAGACCAAGATTCAGGTCAGAGGCTCAAAGCAGGGCGACCTGTGCCTGGCATGCCAGGGATGGGATTTTAGTTTTAGAGGTAACTCATATGCTCCTGCAGGTAAAGTCACACCTCCTCCACCCCGGCCAACACGACATGCCACCAACCCTGCAGATTAGAGCAGCCCCAGCCCCAGCCCCAGAACCCAGACAGCATCAGTTTGGCTGTTCCCTGGTGGCACCAAGGTGCCTGTCTCTGTTCTGAGAGCTTCCCACACCTGCCCTCTAGCTGTGATTGGCAGCCTGGCAGCAGGTACCACCTGTCTTCTCTGTTTATATTCATTTATTTTATGAATACACATCATAAAATGTGATGCCTTGCCATCTTAGAAGCCATCCTCTGTGGGGGAGGCTGACCTCCCAAGACTGATCAGTTCTAGATGGTAAAAAGGCCCCACTCACAGCACCCCCCCATGTATAAACTCACACCCAGAGGCCCTCCCCACCCCACCCAACTGCCCTGTGCACCTAGAAGGCTGCCTTAACCACTCAGGCCTAGGTTCCAGGCAATTAAAGAAGAGTCTACATCCTCCAGCATGCTGAAATTACTCCCAGCAGACAGGCCCTACCTGGCCTTTTCAGGGAACCCCAATAAAGGCAGAGGTCACCACTCCTCTCCCTCCTGCCCTCTGCCTCCTGACCACAAGTGCTTCCCATGGGACTTGTAAGGCAAATCGTGTCTCCAGCACCTGTGACTGCCACAAACTGCTCCCTGACCTCCCTGTGCCTCTTCTCCTGCACCTTCCCACCTCCCCCCACCCCCGACTGACAGCCCCAAGGCAGCATCTCACCATGGCAAAGCCTCCCTGCCCTGCACAAGCATGGGTGCAGCAGGAAAAACCTCAGCACAGATAGACAAACAGGAAACGTGGGGCCAAGCCAGGGCTGCACCCTGAGGCCCACGCTCTTCTAAGACTGCTGCAGGAGACACGAAGCCTGTCAGATTCCCAGCATCACTGTCTTCAGGATTATGAACAAAGCAGGAAGTCAAGGACATGTGGCCACACCCCAGGCCTCTGTTGCACACTGGATGGAAGATCCCAGGGCTGTGGACTGGTGCAAAGTGCCCTGGTGCGAGTGAGGAACGACCAGGCCCCCACAAGGTGTTTTCTGTGCAGATTTCCATGTGAGCTGAGCAGAGCTGTGACATGAAAAATACAGGCTCCTCACGGAGGCACCTTCTGGGTCAAGGGTCAGGTGAAGCATGAGGAGAAAATGAGCAGAGGGGCCCAAATTTCCATGCCATGACCATACCATCAGACAAGGACGCAGGGGCCCCAGCCCTGACCGCATACCACCCAGCCTCCGAGGACCCCAGGGCCTCTGCTATCCTGGCAGGACCAGCAGCCTGGCTCCTGCCTTTCTCTGTTCTAGTTTTTCCAGTCCAAAGGCCAGAAGTGAAAGAGAGGCATGTGGCTGCTGCTGAAGCGATTCCTGCAAATGACAGGCAACGGAAATGTGCAGTCCAGACTTGGGAGGCCCCACAGGGAGGGGAGCTGAGAGCACCAGGGAGGACACAGAAGGACACGGAAGAGACAGCTGGGCTTCCCAGGTGGAGGGCAAGATGGCCAGGGGAAGAGCAGCTGTATTCCCGGGTAGTTCCCCACACTGTGAGTGCAGTACATTAAGGTCATGGGATCAGACTGGGGAGCCAGACAGAACCAGATGCTATAGGTACACAGGTCCTATAGAAGCATCACCCTGCTATATGGCATGGAGGAAGAGGGATGACTAGATACAGTGGGACGAACATCAGGTGAGAAGCTTGGGGTACACATTGAGGCTGCCGCTCCTCTTCTTCCCCTGCCCCACCATGGTCTCTGCAGCACTGTCATGTCAACTTCCCTTCTTTGGGATTCCTGCCACCTTCATTTCTCACCTGACTTTCCCTCCTTATTCCTCTTTGGTCCTGATTTTAGGGTGTCGCTCAATCATTGATTTGGGGACATCCCATGTGGTGCCCTGCTAAAGCTGACTGTGACACAGGGCAATGAAGATGCACGAACATTCCTGTGTCTGTACATGTCACAAGCTGTGGTGACAGGTGTGGTTGTCTGCCTCGAATCCCAGCAGTGTGGTTCAGAGGAGCCGGAGCACACACTGGCTAAGCTGACACATCACGGATGCACCAGTGCCCCTCTCGGTCAAGGGGGTCCCCCAAATACTTCACTGCTGTTTCCAAAGTCAGAAAATTAATGGAGCTCGTGTTCCCTTTGTCTTCTACAGCACAGGGGCTGATTAAAGAAGAAAACCTACAGAGCCGGGGAGGCCTCACGAAGCTGGTGCCCTGAGGATCGCTTTGAGAAAAGACTTGCTCAGGTCAGCCTTTGTTCCTGGCGCCAAGCAACAAAATCAGAGATGCTAACAGTCCTCAGCTGCGCTCCAAGCGATGCGACAAGACTGAGTTTATAAATCCCCAGAGCCACAGCACAGATGGGGTGGGCTGTGTCAAGGGGAGCAAGCTCTCCAAGAAGAACAATACAGAGCCCACAGCCTCCACTTCCTTCCCTGGGAGCAGCATGTCCCAAGGCGGTGGCATCAGACATGTCCTTTTGCCAGGGTGTTGGCATCCAGTCCTTTATTACCCTGCTCAAGGCACAAGGCCTGCTGGCTGTGCTCTTAGTGAGAACCCCCAGGGGATTCCCAGATTGCTTACACAAATTTGAGCAGCAACCGGACAAGAACCCAAGAGACAGAGGAGTAACATCACTGAGACAAAGCTGGCCTCTTGGGCCCTGAGTTTGAGGAGAGGGAACACAGGGATGTGTGGACAACGGGGGTCACAGGGTGATGAATGCAAGTGAGGAGCCCAGTGAGAGGACTGAGTTGCTCAGGGCCAAGGTGGCAGGTTAGTCCTGACCCAGCATTTATAGTATTTACCACAAGCAAGAGAAAGTCTAGGCAGACAGAGCCAAGCTTGATCTTGACCTCGCTTCTAGAATCCATGGCCAGATAGGAGGACTGGCCTATTGGTCATGACCTCAAAATGCCAGCCTTTTTCCTCAGGTTTTATCTTAAGCTATTTGCCCCTTTCCTCATGTAAGAAATATAGAAATGGCTCAGGTTGGGGGGGTACTTCCTACTGGAGCAAAGGGGAGGGTGAGCCGCCTCTCCTCTCAGGTTCCTTGTCACCAAGGAAACCTGGACAGTCTTTCCAGTCAACAAAGCCTTAGATGCTGTGGGCTTAATTGTGCTCCCCAGAATTCCCCTATGCTGAAACTCAAACCCCAATGTACTATATTAGGAGATGGTACCTTTGGGAGGTAATTTGGGTTAGATGAGCCCTCTGTCTCTCCCTCTCTTTCTCAATCTCTCTCTCTTTCTGTGTGTGTGTGTGTGTGTGTGTGTGTGTGTGTGTGTGCGCGCACAGGCCTGCCTGTCTTTCTCTCTGTCTCTCTCTGCTATGAGAGGACATACTGACAAGTCAGGAGGAAAATCCTCACCAAATAGCTATGAGAGGACATACTGACAAGCTAGGAGGAAAATCCTCACCAAATACAGCCCCTGCCCAGATCTTGATCTAGCACCTCCAACCTCCAGAGTATTGAGAAATAACACTGTTCTGGGTGCCAAGACAGGCGTTAGGACAACATGGCAACAGATACCCAGATCTACACAATGGACACACTGTCATGGTCTAAATGGGAGACCATCAGGTGAGAACCACCTGGTGATGAGTGAGCAGAGGGATCCTGCAAGCAGGAGGCCAAGCCCTCACACTGGAGCAGGATTCAGATTGCATGCACCTTACAGACCCTGAGGTCTCCACTGACAAACACCAGGACCAATGTCCCATTCTCATGTCCATGGTGCCCTCCAATGAGCTTGCATGCACCTGCTCAGCAGAGTTGTTGTACATATTTCTGTCTGTTCCCCCACTGTTTGAGAGCTGTGGAGCCTGGAAAGCATGGTGTGCAGCTGCCTAGAGAAGAGATAGATGGATGGATGGACACGTGAATGGTAGGTAGTAGGTGAACGGAAGATTGGATGTAGGTGAATAAAATGGATGGATGAATAAATGGATGGATGGATGAGTGAATACATGGACGGGTAAATGCACACGTGTATGTATGCATGCACTTATGGGTATATAGCAGGTAGTGGCTGCATGTGTGTCTGGTTGGATAGGTAGAATGGAAGGACGGATGTAAGGATGGGTGAGTGAGCAAATGAATGGGTGGATGGATGGGGATATATGTATACCTGCATGAATGGGTGGTAGGTAGCAGATGGGTGGGTGGGTGAATGAGTGGATGGGTTGATGGATGTAAATCAGAGTGGAGGAACTCTTAGACTCATCTGAAGCACAGAGCTCATGAAGAGTGTGAAGATGAAGAGAGTTCTGTGACGAAATGAAAAGGCAGCAGAGCAGGGTGACTATTTCTGTCTAGAGTGTCAACTAAGAAGAGGAAGTAATTATGTGGGCACCTATGGGCCTTGCAGGTAGCAATCCACAGGTTCCTGTAAGAAATCACTTATCCAGCATTGAAGACACACCCAACCACACATAGAACATCCAGTTGATAAGGGAAGAGACAGAGATTTGGAAGATGTGGTCACTTCATAAAGGAAGTACATACTGGCTTTTTCCATGGTGGCCCAGGAAGCTGAGGGGCTCTGATTCCAGGTGGAAAAAAGAAAATCCATCATTCAGTGCCCTGGTCACCCTTGCAGGGCAGGGGCAGCAACCACTTGACTGAGCCTGGGGAGCAACCAGGAGTAGGCCCTGGACTGGAGTTCACTGGCCATGTGATCACATGACTTGGGGTCCAGGCTGTGGATATATTGAATACACTGAAGAAGAGGACAGTGGCCACCCAAGGCTGACTCAGCTCCAGCAAGGATGGACTCAGTCTCCTCAAATACTAGTGACCTGGAGAATTTTAGGAAACTTTTCATTTTATCAACCACACCAAGGCATCTTTTAGGGAGATTGTCCTATGCTTAGGAAAATACTAAGTCACTTAGAGACAGAAAGTGATGTTGTGTGGAACATGTCTCTAAAGAAAAAAGAGAGAAGGAGGAAGGAAAGGAGAGGGGGAGGAGGAGGGGGAGGAACAGGGTTTCTGCACATGAATTTGCCTGAGAAGTGAGCTGGATGGAGCAGGAATGGGAAGAGGTAGAGGCAGGTGGATAAGGAATGAGGGGTCAAGGGGCCACTGAGGACCCTGACTTTCCCAAGGAGCATGTTATCCAAGATTGGTACCTAGGAGCTGCTTTTTCATCTAGTCATGGCCTTCAGCTGACTCGTCTGCAGCCCCATGCAGTGGGTGAGTGGTTGTTGGAAGCTGACTGTGGCCCTGTTGGTCAGGCCAATTGAGGATTTGCAGGGTCTTTTATGTTTGTGTGCCCAGCCTGACTTGCAGTTGCCATGACCTCTGGCCTCTGCAGTGCCAAACTCCATATTGTCTTCTGGAATTTGGGGGTTGCTCCTAAGAGATGCAGCTTCAGGGCTCAACATAGCACAGGAAACTGCTGTTTGTAACTTGGAATCTCCTCAGGAGTTGATCTCTGGTGCCCTCACCGCTCACACCAGCACCTCTGTGATACACAGCCCTGCACCTCTCAAGGACTGGATGCTTTCTGAGAAATGTGCCCTTGGATGACACAACCTGTGTACATACCACTGAGTGTACCTGTGCACACTGAGATGGCCACTGCATCTTTCGGCAATATAACCTATGGGACCATGTTCTGTGTCATTGGCCAAAACCTCGCTCTGCACCACACGACTGCGGTCTTCACCTGGTTGCGGTGGTCACTTCATCATGGATCATAAATACAAAGCAACACTTTGTCCACCTTCTACATGCATGGTTTTACTTGTCAGTCATACCTCAATAAAGCTGGAAAAAAATAATCCACTCCCTTCAAGGTCAGAAGGCACATTCTTGGACCCTGGGCCCGAGTTTCTCCTCACCTGGCAAGCACCCACAACCATGGTAGCTGGGAGGCCTTGGTCCCTCCCACATGCTGCCCACCTCAGAGCTCCTCACTCCCATTCCTGGGGTGATGCACAGCTTCAAGGACAGCATGGTGCACACTCCACTCCTTGTGACTGAGGGGACCCATTAGGCTACTCTAGGACTTCCATGTTTCTTAGAGGAATTTCAGACGCCTGGTCTCAGAACAGCTGCCCCTGTGCAGTGGGGGAAGTTTGCACGTGTCACCTCAGACCCAGCTGGGTGAAGTCACAGCATGGTATGATCTCAGAGACCAGACAGCCACTTCTGTGCTTTACACCCCTCACTGGTGAAGGACAATGGCGACAGAGTCCCATGCCCACTTCTGTATTCCCTCTATAGGAAACAAAATCACAAAGGGCTGAAACAATTGAAAAATTAAAAATTTTTCACTGGTTTCAAAGACAGTCGAACTTGGTTAGCCATTACTATGAAATTTATTATTGCTCCCGTGACAGGGCAAAACAAGACCCCCAACCCATTGTCAACTCTGGCCTGTGTCCACTGTTGGATTGAAAGTCCTATTTTTCTGGTATCCTGGTATATTCAGGAAAAATTGGGGAAGACACACTTGACAAGATTTGACTGAGCAGAGTTAATTTTGGATTTTTCCCTGCGAGCACCTTCCTTCCCACACCCCAGGGAGGAGGCACGCTCGCTTCTACTCCCTTACCTAGATCCAAGCCACTCCCTGCTCACTCGTGACTCTAGATACCGACAGAAATCACCAAGGGCCTGATGGGGCCCAGGACACAAGCATGAGTCTCTGACTGCACACTGGGAGTTCTTCCCGCCTTTGCTACTTGTCATGGGAGTCCAAACACAGAAACACATTTTGTGGACTATTTATGCCTCTCCTAATCCCAGAAACTGATTCTGCGAAGCTTAAAGAAAAGGACAGTTGGGAGAACAATCAGAGACAGCATTGAGGCGACAAATTGGGGCATGTGTTTGTGGGAGGGGGGCAGATAGGAATATGTTCCGAAATAGCCACAGTGCAATTGTACCTATGCAGATTTGGTGAATAAATTAATATAATAAGTAAAACCACCTGCCTAGGACAGGACCACAGACCCTGCCAAAAAGCAGGTGGCCACACAGGAACACAAGCTCCAAGCAGCCCGCCCTGCAGAGCATCCAGGGACAGGGTCTGCTGCTGCCGAGAGGCCACCACCTTGGACAGCACTCTTCCTAGGACTGATGTCAGCAAGGGGACATGACTGGGTGTCCTTCAAGGGAATCAGGATGTCTACTCAATGGCATTCATCAGAAATCAAGGCATTCTGAGTGACAGAGCCCAGCATAAGTGGCTGAAGCCAGAGAAATGAGACCACGGGAGGTGATCTCCAGCTGTCCGAAAGAGCTCATTTGTGCCCTGTGCTCACACCACTGAGTGGGGTCTGGAGCCATGTGGGTTTCAGGATGGTGGTGAATGCTAGGAGCATGGATACAGTGGCCTGCCTTCTGGAAAACAGTGCAGCTATGCAGCACAGTCAATGACATGACACCCCCTTGGTCATTAATCCCGTGCTCCCCCCAACCGTGTAGCTCACGATATGTGGGCCATGAGCTGCACGTGGCCTTGCTCTGCTGTGATGGACACCCCTGAGCATGTCGTGTTTCCCCAGAGCTGAGCTCCCCCACATTGTGCTGTAAGTCCGTGTTTCTGACAGCGAGTTCTCAGAATGATCTACAAAGGGAGGAAACAATAAGGGCAAACCTTCCCTAGGAACCATGAGTCCATATCCAAGTGACCTTGAACTACAGAGACTCCTGAGGTGGAGACAAGGCTGTCTCAACTGGAGGCCTTGAGCAGTCAGAGCGGCCTCATGGTCTCCTTGAGCGGCAGGCACTGGCCTTAGTGAGGTTGGACCAGCTCTACCAAGGCCTCCCCTGTAAGGCTTTGTGTTCCAGACAGACCTACAGCCTGCAGTCCTCGCTCAGCCAGGCCCTCTGGCTTTCTCAGCAAATCTGTGTCTTCCAGGGTGTTTTCCCTCCAGTCTTGCCCTGTCTGGTTTCCTCCCTCCTTTTCACTCACCGTGAGCACAGGGTGTGGACTTACGTTGGGTCAGATGTATCAAGGCCATCTGCAGAGAACCAGAGTGGAACTGCCCCAGGAAGCACGTGTGCCCCTCCCCGAGGGCTCCATGCTGCGTGTGGGGGAGGAGCTGTACACATGCACCTCTCCCCAAATCTCGTCCTAGGAATTCACCCACAGCAAAAGCAGGCACAGTCACTGCGGCGTTTGTGCTGGTAAAACGTTTGTAGCCCGACACCGTCCTTAAGGAGGGTGCACCGGGTGTGTTTAACATGGAGCACTCAGTATCCTCTTACCCACTCACAGGTGCACACACGACATGCCGCACACCACACTCCTTCACCCACACGCTCCTATTTGCAAAAAATAAAACGAGAAGCACAAACTCCAAAATGATCCTCGGTGGTTCCGTGTGGAGCAGGTGGGAAGAGCCAGGGCAGAATGCACAGGGAAGCATGTTACAGAACCGTGTATTCAAAGGTAAAAGGAAATTACAGACGACAAAGCAAACCTAAAAGCAAATACGTGTGTGTGTGTGTGTGTGTGTGTGTGCTGACAGCACACAAATCAGAGAAAATAATTCAGGTAAACTATGAAAACAGTTTTCCAATCATGCAAAACTAGACGCATATTCTAACTATGTTAAAACCTGGCAATCATTGTTCATTCTAGGTTATTTTTCCCCTGGTACACTTGTGCTGATGGTGATATTTGGTTATAAATTAGAAAACAATTTTGTAGGATTTCAAGAGAGCGCAAATAAACTATAAATACACCACGCTTATTCTCTTGGGGAGGGAGCAAAGTGAAGGAAGGGTTCTGTGGTGATTGATTTAGATGGGAGACATCACAGAGGGCTCGGGCTTTTAAGAAATGCATTTCTCATGTCTGTCCACTGAAAGACAGACTAACAGTTCTACAAGCACACCTGGCCAAAGCAAAGATTCTGTCTGTCCCCTCTCAAAGCAGCTCCTGGGAGAAGTGGCTGGTTCCGGGGTTGGGTCAGGGACGAGCAAGGTGGTCTTGGAGCATGGGTTCCAGAAGGAGCGTGATTTCCCAAGACTGGCGGGCCATGTCTAAAGAACACAGGAGCCAGCCTAACTAGGTTCAGTGTGAATTTAACAAATGGCTGCGATGGCTTACAATAGGCCAAATAAAAGTGTATTTCAGAATATGGCATCATAAAAGCAAAGGAAATAAAGGAAAAAGACAGGCCCCCTCCCTGGAGCACGCAGCTGGCACAAATGTGATATGATAGTGTTACAAAGGGAGAGTCCAGAGGGAGAGTCCGGTGGGGAAGGCCATCAGCAGACACTACGGCCATCAGACGAGGAGTGCTGGAAGGGCCTTCCACCAGACTCCACCGTCTCCCCACACACCGCCCCTAATCTCCGAGGGCAGAGGCAGCTCACCACTGGGTGGGCAGGCAGCACTGCCCGGGCCAAGGGAACACACCTGTTCCCATGCTGAGGGACAACCTGCCTGTGGGCACAAGGCAGGGAGCCATCCATGCCCTCTGCAGATGCCTACATCCGGCCATTCAGCGGTTAGCCAGAGAGTCCCAGGCTGCAGCACGTCCTACCAGATGTCTGTGAGGAGAGCCCACAGCACCTTCTGGATGGACTCAGTTCTGTGAGAGCAGAACTGGCAGACATCATGGCTCATCTGGCACACTGGGAAGGGACACATGGCCTTGTGTCTCCCTGATGTGACTCGATCCTGGGCTATGTCCCAGCGTCTCCAGTTGCATAGTTACATTTGGCCCAGGCATCCCCTGGTGCCTTGCTCAGTAATGATGCAATTTTACAAACAGCAGCAATTCAGCCAGAGGACATGGTGTCCTGCAGCTGTGACCACCACACAGGTGACAGGGCAGAGTCCAGCAAAGTGGCCATCTGGCTCACACCTGGTCTACAGTGAACCCCCAACCTACTGCCCAGCCCTTGGCAATCAGGCAGCTGTGGCCACATTGCCTTATTAATACGTCCTCAGCTGCTGGATCCCCACTGCCCTGGTCACAAGGCCTGGTAATGACGTCACTGAGAGAGCCAAAGCCCCAGGAGACGTGCAGTGCTCCCTTCCTTGAGTCCCCTTATGTGTGTACAAGACACCCCATGGGCAGCACTCGACCAGCCTGTCTGTAAATTCCTCATATTTACTCCACAGATGCAGAGTGTTCAAAGGCTGGTGCTCACACACACGTGCTGACTGCCAGGTGTAAGGAGGGAATCGAGGACTCTGGACACCGCAGCCCAAGGTCCCATCTCAGCTACTGGCCCATTTACAGGAGAGCCTGAGTGTTCCCAGGTGCTCAGGGCACTCCTTGACCCCAGTGGACACCTCACAGGATGAGGGCTCAAGCTCCCCTGTGGGAGCCATGACTGTCCCAACCTCACTCCACCCTGAAAAAGCGGTGTGGAAAACAGAGAATAGATCATGCATCTAATGCACCATCCTGCTGCCCAGCCTGGGTCCAGTTCTGCGGGACAATGACATCTGCAGAGGTCGACCTGACAAACTGGAACAGACCCGAAGGGAGGAAAGGCCAGCCAGTCCTTTCCCTGCAGAGCCTGCAGCTGCCACACAGGACCAGAGCTTCAGAGACCACCAAGCAGATTCCAGGACCCGGGTGAATGGAGCTGATATCCAGATCACCTATCCAGACTGCAGTGAGCCACGAGGCCACCACCCTGCCCATTCCCACACACGGTACCATGTGTGACCAGTGCCCAGGACTCCAAGCAACAGAGCTGGGTCCAGAATGGAGGCTTTTCACAAAAATAAAGGTGTACAAGAGCCCAGACACAGAACTGGGTTGTGGAGGGCAAGAGAGCAAGGGCACTGCGCCCGTCCAGACTCTGGAACCCTCTAGCACGTGCCCACAGGCCTCTGAGTTTTGAACACTGGGTGGAATTCAGGTGGTCACTTGGCCAGCAGCCTCTTCACAACTGTGGTGTCCTTCGCACACTGGGTCTGGTGGACATCTGACTTCTATAGGAAGAAGACACACAGAAGATCAATGATGGAGTGAGACACAGGGCCACTGGAGACGGAGATGGCTCTGATCTGTATCACAATCCCTCCCTGCCTGTGGCAGCTGCTCCAGCACTGTGAGCAACTGCTCAACATTGCATTTTTCTGTGTGGCTTAAAGACTTTCCCTGAGCTTTTCCTGCAGACCTTAAGCCCTGTCACTGGTCCTGTTCCAGCCACAACACTCTGGACTCAGACCACAGAGAGTGCTGGATGACCCTAAGGTGCTCAATCTGACCACCAAGTCCACTCTCTGGGGGTCCCCTGCCCTGCTGGCACACAAGCCCATCCCATCAAGCCTGGGAGACGGCCTCTGCATTAGATCTGGGTAAGAATCTCACCTCACCTTTGGGCTTCAGGGGACAGAAACCAGAGGCAGTGACTAGCAGAGCCGCAGAGAAGAGTCTGAATGGAGGAGAAGATCCCATGACACCACTGAGGACTGGGCCGTGGTTGTGCCCAGTGGTCAGGGGATGCGAGGCAGGTGGGGTCTAGGCCCTGAAACTTAGTTGTCCACGTAGCTAGGAGAGACGTGTTGGAGAGCTGAGTGGAGATGATGTAATTGCATTTCATAAGGGATCGCTCTGGCTGCGTGGGACATGGAGATAGAAGCAGAGAGGCTAGGATGGTGCCCAGGTGATGTGACTTCCCAGGAATAGAGAGGGCGACAGGACTGGGGGCAGGGGAGCGTCAGCTGAAGCTTCATGGTGAGAGGAAATTACCTACAGGTAAGGGTCTTCCCAGCTTTACACTATCCATGACTCTTACCCCCAATTATGACACCTAATTTTATTTACCTTTCTCATGGTTATTACAGCAAAAGCAAACCCTATTCACCTTAGGAAACTGGAGAAAACAGCTGACACCCACTCCATCTGGAGTTTGCACATTGTGACCTCCATGCACAAGCAACAAGCATCCAAGTTTTCACTCCCTGGATCTCAAACACTGTCCACTGCAGTGCCACAGGCTCTCAAGAATTTGGTCTGTAATTCCTGCAGAATGATGTTTCTAGAAGCCTTTAAATAGGAACACCAGCACTGCTGTGGCTACAATCTGTCAGGACACTGAATGCTGACTGCGTGATTGATTAGGAGAAGCGAGTGTGTTCTTGTGTACATAGGATCCCAGAGAAGATGCTGGAAGCTCCCAGGCTACATTCAGGGGGGTCTTGAGGCTCACGGGCAGGAAGCACCTCCCGGGTCCCTACTCTTGCAATGTTCACGACGCAGCTCCCCGTCTGGTTGGTGCAGAAGGACTTCTTCTGATGGAGCTTCTGGAGCCTGGAGGAGCGTGGGTAGGACAGGTGGAACCGCGCTCAGCCTCAATCCCCACTCAATCTTGAGTTATACCAATTTCCCTTACCATTAACTAAAACCACAGAACAAAGACAAATGAAGGAAGGTGGTCTCTCATTTATCACACAGACACACCCTCCCTTGCACAGCCTTTGCCAGCAAAGGCGTCCTGGGGAATCAAAATAGAGACAGCAAACTGGGGACATGCACATTCAAACAGGCCATCAGGGAGGTGGCATTCACATGGGGACAGCACAATTCCATGCACACAGTGCAACAAGCCAGCAGCTGGAGGCTCCATTTTATGGCTGAGTGAATCTCAGTTTGGCCTTCTTGGGAGCGATCAGAGCAGGAGAAAATGAAAAGAAAGGTTCAGACCCTTCAAGCTTGGAGCCATGTGAACGAACTCATAAACACGGGCGCTGGAGTGAGACGGTTCCACAGCTTGGAAGACTGTGCCAAGGGCCTGCACTCCCCATTCTCTGTTCTTAAGATAAGCCATGAGGGTCATCCTGAGAGTCCATTGCACACAGGCTTAACAGTGAGGTGTTTGCGAGCACACCAGGTGCAGACTTGTCTAAGAAAGCCTTAGGGTCAATGATGTTTTAATCAATAACAGTTTATTTCAAGAAAAAATATAAAGAATCCTTCAGCTGTGGCTGGGCCTTTGAGTTATACTTTTCCAGAAGCACTTTTTGACAGGCCTGAATTGAGGGTTGTAGGCTCTTGGATCTGGAAGTTTCTGGACCCTTCTTCTGCTAAGTGGAGGCTCCAGGTTCTGCTCAGGGATGGGCTCAGAGAATATGGTGTACTTGAGCATCAGTGAGTTGACCTTGGGCCAGCGCCAGGCAGAAGAATAATTTCTGGTTTCTGAAATAACACCCATCTATCAAGTTTTTTTCCAATTTACTACTATTTGTTTTTTATTGTACATCATTTAAATGTATAAACTGGATCCCACTCTACTCCTTCAATCATGCTTTAGTTCACTTCCTGGCTAGCGCTTGTAGGAGTTTTAATTCTTCAAACACACAGCACGAAGATTTTCAAATAAGTGCTGCAGTTTCGGATTGACTTATCCCTCCTTTTATTCTTCTTTCTCCCTTTCTCCTGACTTTTTCAGGATTTTCCATTGTTTTCCCAAGTCCCTCAGTTGAAAGAGCATTAATGTTGTCTTTAAGACTGTAAATGTACCTCAAAGCTCACCTTTGGCCAGTGGTCATGTGTCCTGCATGCAGAAGGTCCCTGTCATCTGTAGACAAATGACCTGCCAACAGCACCAAACTTGTCCAAGTGTGACTCGCCCGGGGGGCTACGATCTGTGTGTGCTGCTAACCTCCTGGGTGCATTTTATTGTTACACGGGTGTCATGACCCATTCTGTTTGGGTAACTTCTTAAAGTTTTCTTCCTGACCTGGCATAAGCTGCCATGAGCCTCTCACTGATGGTTGCCATGCCATCTTTGATTACAAGACACAAAACTGCCTTTGTACATACTTCATGATGTGCACAGATACATTTACATATTTGCATACACATATCGAAGGATTTGAAGAATTACCCATGTGATAAGTCACAGTCATTTACTGCCTTTGTAGGACAGTCACCTTGCGTGCCAGGGTCGTTGGCTCTAATGTCACATACATTTGTTTCTTAAGTGTTTTTATAGCTTTTCTGTGGGTTTGGATATTTTATGCTGTACTGTGTAAATGTTTGCTTTTCTAAAATATAGGTTCTGTCTTCTAACAGTGTTAAATAATCATTGTTCTTTTATACAGCTTTGCTTTGATTTATTGCTTCTTGTATTAATATCACCACAAAATACATCACAAATAACCTTCCAATAGAAGCAGCAGACAACTGCATTGCCTTTCTGAGCACTGGGGGTGGTCCCAAGCCTTCCGTGGTTCAGCTGCTCCCAGATGAACCTGGAGGTTCAATGGCTTAGCTGAGCCCCATCCATTCATGTGTCCCCTAGACGTGCGTGTCACAGGCACCTGCTGCTGTAAGTTCTCTGACCTGGCTCCTACTGGCATGCCCGTCCGTGAGATCAGAGAAACCAAACACAAGTAACATCACCAAGTTCTAAGCCACTACCCACCTTGCGTCACCAAACCCAGAGGTCTCCCTTTTAAAATTTGCAAACACGCACAGATGTGTGAGAAGAGGTGAGCGCCTGTGACAGGAATAGTAGAAACCGAGTCATTGCTTAAAACTGCAAACCAGGGTCAGCAAAGGCTCTGTTAGTGCTCTCTCCCATAAGACACACATCCTGCTTCTGAAAAGGCTTCCTCCAGGGTGCTTTGGCTCCAACGTGCTTTCCCATCTGCCCAGTTCGAGCCAAGGAGGTGGTCTGTCCTGGGGTTTGGTTTCAAACAGAAGGACCTGCCTTGGCTAGAAGCTGCAGCCAGTGTAGGACGGCCTGAGGGCTCCCGTCCTCTCCGTGCCGCTCCGGCCATGAGCAGCTGAAGGCTCAGGCTCTGGTTTGCAGTGCCTTTCTCTCTCTTCCGTCTCAGAGTTGGTGTCTGTGGCTCACAACGGTCAGGCCTGGCCCCCTTTCCTGGGTTTGGGTCCTGTGAGAAGGACACCTGAAGGGCTCCTGGGCTCTCAGTCTGTGTTTGCTCTGAGTTTTATCACTGAAGCACAGAACATCCATGTGTGTCAGACCCCAGAGGCTGTGTGTCTGCTCCTTCAACAGCCCTAGTGGAATGTCTGGCTGCAGAGCACCATCTGTGCCTGCGAGAAGGGGCAGTTTAAAGCCATGCCCAGTCTCAGCCTTAGAGACAAAAGCAAATAAGAGTGGCCTCCGGGCTCTGTTGCCCGAGAGACTGTCACTCCTTCTTCAGGCCTTCCATGGCTACCCCCAGACCAGGCACCACGTGACAGCAGCACACACGAGGGGAAGGCCCCTCATTTCCTATTTATCCACTTCTTTTTCCTCTTCCCTGCGTGCACTCTGTGTTAATCACTTGGGATCTTTAAGCAAACATGGGCTACCCACACCCTACCGAGCAGGTCAGTTTAACTGCCCCGGGTGGGAGTTAAAAGTTCCTAGGGCTTGTGCTATGCAGAGCTCCACTGTGCTCCATGGTCCACCCCTTTCTGGCCTCTTAGCACCAGGGGAAGCACCTGAAGGTGCCCATGGCCTCCCCAGGTGCACCAGTGTCTTTTTCTGCTGACTGCCCACTCCTTCTGGGAGCCAGTGATGCCATCCCTACTGTGGGGAGCTGGCAAGCCTTGCTGCGGGTTTCCACACACCCACACTCCTCCAGATGCAGAGGAGGGGTTTAATCCAAGATAATACATCATTCTTGCTGCAGGTTGTACAAGACTCCATTGGTTGTCACTGAGATAAAATTTGATCAAACAGTGTCATCCAGTGGGGAAAGGAGCCGGCAGTTCCCATGAGGTGGAGCCAACTGCTCTGCTTGGAGTGGAAAATCTGCTCAGTCCAAACTCCAGAGGGATACCTTCTGCCTAAGCCTTTTCTTTACACCAGGAGAGCCGCCTCGGAGGGTCTGGCCTGCCCACCCTCTGCCTCCTTTATCTGTCCCAGCCACTTTCCTTTCATGAGGGCATACTGACAGTCACTTCTGCCTCTGCTATCTTTGCCAAACAAAGGTGACAATATTCAATTCACCCCACTTGGGCGTCACAGCAATGCAGATGGCTGGGCTCTAGAGGCCTCATGTAACATGGACCAAATGCAGGGGCCCACAGCATGGCTCACCATGGTGGACACACAGGCTCTGCATCAGAAAGTCATGGTGAAGAGCCCGAATTCCTCACAGCTCCAAAGTGATCCTCCTGCTGTGGATTCCCCAGAGCAGGTACAGCGACGAGCCCTGGGTACGTGCACTGGAACGCACCCTCACGGGGTTGCATGGGATCAGCCTCAGGGTCCCCACTCCCCATCATGTGGGGGACAAGCTGCTCGTCACCGTTTGTCCTGGGCTGCCTCTCTGGGAGCTGCATTCAGCCAACCTCTCAACAAGAAGGTGTGATAGCAACAGGTCTCAGGGGCTCCACAGGCCTGCCTGAACGAATGCCCAGCACAGGTAGACATCCCTTATTCTCATGAAGGGGATCTAGGCTTGAAGCCAGCAGCACACAGACTCATCCAGCTGCCTCTGTTCCTCCTCCTGAGTGCTGGGTGACCTTGGCCAAGCCACTTCCCTTTGCTGGGACTCAATTTCCTCAACAGCTCAATGAAGGGCTTGTGCGGGGCGACCTCGCAGACTCTGCCAGCTGCACGTCTTATTATCTTAATTGTGTGGTATTGACCATGGGGAGGCAGGTCACTCCACGCTGTCTGCTGAGTGGCAGCTTAGTGGTCGATCTGGACATTGCCTCTCGGGTTGTTGAGAGCTAACTTCCCAACGTGGCTCCCGTCAGGCTCAACTCAAGCCACGTGGTGTTGTTTAAAATTGTCTCAACTTTATTTATGGTGACACTACAGTAGATTTGCAAAGGCTTCGAGGCCTGGGGAGGGCCCTGCACAGCGCCCCTTGCAGGGTGACCAATTCACTGCACTCTGCTCCCTCTAGCTGGTTTCCCCCCACCCTGAATACGAGAACCATGGGAGCAGGCGTGTGCGTGCGTGTGTGTGCGTGTGTGTCCTGCCCTTCATGCTTTCTGGATGTTTTCTAAGATGTTAACAAACAGGGAAACACCACGTGACCAGGCCAGATGGATGCAGGACACAGTGCTTCGTTGCAACCTGGCTTTTGAGGACAGACTGTGCTGAGCTGGGCCTCTCTTGCAGTGGCTAGAATTGTGTCTCCCTCAAAGATTATCCACCCTGTAGCCCCCAAAATCTGTGAGGCTCCTTGATTGGAAAGAGCCTTTGTAGATGTGATCAAGCTAAGGACTTCAAGTTGAGCCCACCTCTGACTCTATGGTGGGCTGTAAATCCCACGTCTAGTGTGCTGATGAGACAGTGCAGTGAGGAACGTCTGCAGTACAGACAGAAAACAAGTGAAGGTGGAGGCAGAAACTGGACGGAGGGATGAGGCTCTAAGCCAAGAAAGCCTGGAGTAACCAGGCACTGGAGAGGCAAGAAGGATTCTTCCTGGAGCCCCCAGAGCTTTGGGTTTTGCTGTTTTGAAACTCCCAGTTGTGGGAGTTTGTTGCAGTGGCCTTGGGACACAGCCCTGGGCAAACCAACTTAGTCCTGTTTCTGGGGATGCTCCCAGTTTGGTCACTGAAATGCTATGTTCTGGACTCTCCTGAGCCTCTGGAAAAGTGGAATGGAAAGGTGGCCTCTACCCATCCCTACCTGCCCTTGCTCCTACAATCCCAAGGGTGAGAAATGAAGCAGGGACACATTTCAGGAGGCCACACTTAACTAAACAGTGCGTCCCAAGTGACCTGACCCCTACCATCCACCACTCTCTGCCCTGAATGAGCATGTCTGGTCCTCCCTGGAATGACTGGTGCCGTGGTTCTGAAACCCTGTTGGACAATAACCAATGTCTTTCCAGTCTGGCTGCTTCACTGGGCTTCTCAGCTTCTGCCATGAGCAGGTCACCATGGGTCCTCTGGATTATCCCAATATCCCCACCTGGGCTCACTGCACACTGTGGGTGGGACAAGATGGGCCTGGGATGGGGGTTCTGTAGGGTCATGCCATACTGGATCCTGATGGCAGCAGGGATGATGGAGGTCTTAAGCAGGCACACACAGTGAGCTGTGTGCTCTGAAGAAAGATGGCTTTAATTTTGGTGAGTAGAAAGATGTTCTGGTCCATCAGGATGGAGGCTTTGCCAGGCAAGTGCATGGAGGAGGAAGAAAAGGGAACTGGAGACACTTGCTAGAGCTAAACTCCTTGAGTTCAAGGTGAAGGAGGAGGGAAGGAAACCCAGAGAAACTAAAGACGTAGAGCAGAGGGCTGGTGTTCTGGATGCTGGGAAGGAGCTTGACATGGGTCAGGATTCCAGATGAACCGAGGTGTCGAGATTGAAGTAGCCTGGGGACATTAACAAGTCCTACCATTGTTCCTAGAGACTGAAGCCAGATGAAGGCCACTGGATGAGAGACACAGATCAACTGAGGGACCAGGGTGCAGTGGTCCATCCCATGGCTGGACAAAGCAAGAGGAAGGGATGTCTGTCACCAAGTGTCATGGGATGAACTGTGTCTCCCAAATTATTATGTTGAATTCCCAACCCTTAGGACCTCAGAATATGAGAATATTTGCAGAGAGGTGCTTTACAAAAGTAATTGAATTAACATCACATCACTAGGGTGGGCCCTAATCCAAAATGACTGTTGTCCTCATAAGAAGAGACCATCAGGGCACAGGCACACAACACAGGGAGACAACGGTGTGAAGACAGAGGGAGAAGATGGCATATAAAAGCCAAGGAGAGAGGACTCAGGAGTAGAACCAACGTGGCCCACACCTTGACCTCAGCCTTCCAGCCTCCAGAACCGTGAGACAATAAATGTCTGTTGTTTAAGCTGTCCAGTCTGTGGGACTTGTTACAGATGCCCCCAGACATTGACACACCAAGGGAGACCAGGTTTGTCCAGCTGAACTTTGAGGCCCCTATGGCCTATCACAGCACTGCTGAGCTGAGTCTTACTGACCTTTGACACCTCATGTCCTCTAGTTGTCACAAAGGACAGCTTCCACAAGGGCTCTTAATCCACTATCATGGTTCAGAGATGCCCTCTCAATCTCACTAGCACTAATGAGGCTGGCCTTGCCTCCTTCCATCTTCCTTCCCACCTCCCTCTTTGTGCCTCTCTGTTGTCTAGAGGGGTGCTGGAGCCTTGGTGATGGGAAGGCCACACATGCCCCATCCTTGGATGGACACTTTTCCACGTGGAAACCCAGCTTGTCTTGGACTAAATGTTTGACATTAGCTATCCGAGGGACATCAGCCCATCTCTGAGTTACCGCGGAAGGGCTTGTTAAAAACAGGCAATACCTCACGAATGTTTTTAACACCACTAGCCTCGTCTGAGATGGCCTGAGCACCCTCTCGCCCACATGTCCTCTCTCCAGAAAGAATTCATCAAAAGCAATCCTCGGGGTCCCAAGGGCAGACACTGCAAATGGGTTTGCAGTGGCTCTAATCAGGTAAAGGTTTTCCCAGCATGCCGGGCTGTTTGCAAACAACCGCGGCACATCCACCATCCAGGTAGAAGGGGCCTGGCCAAGCCCAAGAACAGCTTATTCTGTCAAGAAGCCTCAGGTCCCTGGGATTATCTCTCCCTCCGTGGAAGGTGCTACTCAACTGCCCTTCAAATGTCTGGTGGGGAATCTGATACCCATGAGGACCAAGTGCAGGGTGTGGGCCACGGAGCAGAGTGGTGGTCACCTGACAGACTGCCCTCCAGATGCTGCCCACACCGGACGGAGCATCGGCTCAGACTCTAGCTTTCTTCAGAGGCCCAGCAGGCCTGGCCCAGCTCCTTCAGAGACCAGCGAGGGAGTGCTGGAGGGCAGGAAGAATGCTAACATCTCGGGTAACCTCAGCCACCCCCACAGAATGGGCTCCCCTGCTCATGAGGAGACTGAACCCTAATGTGCGGGTAACACTTTCTTCCCCCCAAGAGTGGAGAGACAAGGGGCTAAGCCTCGGTTGGGTGCTTGATGGGCTCTGCAGGATCTCAGCCTCAGGCTCTGTCACCAGCCACTGCTAAGGAACGGCAGCCCAGCCGGAGGCTGGCGAGGAACCCAGCTGGCAGCTGTTGGTTCTGGCATGAGGGTTGCTGCCACCCTCCCCAGGTGCTTTTCCTTTGCAGGAGGTCTCTGGGGTTCCCAAGACATTTGCCAAGTAGCTCTTCAGAGTTTAGCCAGCATGTGGGGAAGTGGGAACGCTGCCCGATTATCTGATAAATTTATCATAGTGGTATTGTACTTGTTGGTGATGAAAAATCAGCAGTTGCCTGGTAACCAAAATTGTCTGTGAGCTCCCAAACCTCTGAGGCTGCAGAGGCAGAGAGATGGATCCTTGGGACTGCGGCCGGGGCTGCTGCACAGAGCTGTGCAGACAGAAGCACAGAGAGGGCGGCAGCAGCCCCAGCTCCTCCAAGGGCCCCGCACAGAAGGAACCAGGCAACAGGAAGCAATTTCAGGCCCATCACTGTGTGAGGGACCCTGCAGAGGAAGGCCTGGGGGTGCGCGGTCATGACGGCTACTGTCCTGGGTCCTCAGGAGACTCCTAGGTCCACTCAGTGCCCAGTGCCTTGCTTGCTTTCCCCACAGGCTGAGTTCTGTGCTGGGTTCTGCAGTGCTTATGGATCCCAGCTCCTATGACCTGGAAACATCCCTCTCCTCCTCAGACTTCCGCCAAGTACCCACTTCAGTGGGCCGGTCCCTCTTTGGGGTCTATCAGCCACGTCAAAGGGCTGTGCCATTGGAAGAGGCCCTGCTCTGGAACTGTAGTCAAAAGGAATGTTTTTCTGGGCAACAGCAGCTCATACCTGTAGTCCTAGCTACTTGGGAGGCTGAGATCAGGAGGATCAAGGTCCAAGGCCCACCCAGGCAAATAGTTCATAACATCCCATCTCCAAAATAACCAGAGCAAAATGGACTGAAAGTATGGCTCAAGCCATAGAGTGACTGTTCTATGTTCAAACCCTGTCCCACCGAAAAAAAGGAGAGAGAGATGTTGAAAATAACCCTAGAACAAGAACCAGAATCCCAACCCCTCCGATTCTGCCCCTTAATCCAGTCCTGATTTCTCTCCCCTGGCTCTCATCTTATCCCCAAAGTCTTACCCCCGCTGCATCTCATAGTCTTAAGGTTCTTCGACTCTCCCCACCTATGCACCTCATCCCCCCACTGAGAAGGCTCCAGTCAACTGAGAGGAATGGCACAAATGGTGGACCTCGAGTAGACCTCCCCTGCAGAACTGTGGGTCCATGGACCTGGTCCGACACAGAAAGAATCCTTGAATACAAATTTCACTTAAAACCATGTGTTTACAATGAAACTCACTGACAACTGCTGAACAATGCAGGGTAGGGGGAAAGGTGAGGAAAGAGTGATGGAGGGTATTAGACTGATTAAAATACAATATATTTACAGGTAAAATACCAAGACAAAACCCCACTGAACAATGAAAAGACGCTTAAACAATGAAGGACAGGAGTGTAGAGATGGGTTATGTTAGGAGACAGTCATTTAGGAGGGAGGATAAGAGTGGGAGGGGAAGGTAAAGGAGGTGAGTATAGACGAGGTGCTTTCTACACATGTATGAATATGGAACATTGAAACCTGTTAAAGTCATTTTAAGAACAGAAGTGGGGGAAAGAGGGAGAATCATGGAGAGATGAACCAAACCAGGGTATAATACATGTATATAAGGAACTGTCACAAACAAACTCCTGTATAGCTAACATACTAATAAAAATGTTTTTAAAAACAGTGTTTAAATGTCTTCTAAATTTTAATAAAAATAACATGCATGTCTCAGACTTTTGCCCATTAAATTTTTACCATTTGTGCTCTCTGGTTGTTTTTAGATTGAATGACTCATGTAAAGCCAAGTTTTATAAATTAAAGCTACATCAATAAATTAGTATGTGATAAAGTAATGTTTAAAAGTTCAGCATCTGTTGAGTTTGTTAAAACATCACTTGCCTCCCAGGTGTGCTGGGAGAATTGGATGAACAAAAGGTCATGGAAGAGAAAGAATTTCTACTTCTTGTGCTTGGCTCATCTGTAGACCCAGCATGTGTGCAGTTCAGCAAGGGCAACAGCAGGACTGCCCTAGGTGCTGAGATGCTAAGAAACAAAATGGAAAGAGGAGGTGTGTGGAACTCCAAGCTGAGCTCATAATGTTTGTATTTGAGCAGGGCCACCTCAATCATCCATCCATGCATCTATCCACCAATTAATCCATCCATCCATCTACCCATCAGTCCATTCCTCCACACATCCACCCATCCACTCATACATACATCTGTCCATCATCCACACATCCATCCATCTCCACCAATCCATCCATCCAACCATCCATCACCCACCCACTCATCCAACTATTCACCCATCCATCCATCCACCCATCTCTCCTTCCATCCACCTATCTCTCCTTTCTTCCATCCACCCACCCATCCCTCCGTCCCTCCACCCATCCCTCCTTCCATATATCTAACCATCTCTCCTTCCATCTGTCCACCCGCCCATTTGTCCATGTGCCTGTGTCCAAGCCCGCAATGCTATCAGCCCCCCACTTCTAAGCCTCACCAGACCTACTGTCCCCCAGGCTGCCAGAGCAGTACACACTGTGGCTGTTCCTATTCAGAATAATGCTGTGATCTCATAAAATGATTATAAGAATTAAATAAATTAATAAACACAAGCTACTGGGAAACTAGTCTTGCCACATGGTGAGAATGATGTCCTTCTCAGAAACTGGATGGCCTGGCGAGGGGCCGTGCTCACCCACCCTTTAATGCCCCACGTCTGTGAAGCTGTGAGGGGACGGCCATGTGACAGCCTGTTTAATTCTGTCTCTGGAGCCCTGCGTTCTTGTCCACTTGTGATTCTACAGTGATTTATTTGTTCCCCCAGTAAAGTGTAAGTCCCTCGGTGATCCATCCCACCAGGCGTCCCAACACCCAAGACAGCACCCTGAACAGGACACGAGTGTGGGATGAATCACAGATTGTGCTGCTTCTGTACACAGACTCCTTGATCCCAAGCTGACCATTCAAGAGAGGGACAGCCCCCCTTTTATTCCATGATGCTTACATTTCTAGAAAATTCAATTGTTTGGGAGGACAGATATGCTTCTTCCCAGGAATAATTTCCTCTCCGATTTTTATTTTAAGCTTGCTTTTAAACTTTGGAAGGAAACAAGCTCTCCTCCTGAAAAAAGCACCAGGGCAGAAACAATGCCAACACCTGCCATGCAATACCATTAATAAATTACAGACTATTGCAGCATCTTAAATACTCAGCTGCTCCCAGCCATTTGAAAGGAGCTGAGCTTTTCTGGGCTGGGTGCCAATGACTGCCTGTTGGGTCCTGGGGCTCGTGGGGTGGGGACAGCTGACTGGGGTCCTTGCTCCTTCTTGGGGAGTGAAATGCTACCTTCTGCTCAATTCCTTTATTCCAGACCTGATGCATTTTCCACTCACAATTCCTAGAATGAACAAGAGAGCAGAAAAATTCAAGACACTCTTCTGTAGGACAAGTAAATTTAGATACTTTAAGGCAAAAAAAGTGGTAATACATTTTAGAGTAATAGGATAGCGTCTACATTTTCTTAACACTGAGACAACGTGTGGGCTCCAGGAAGACTCCTGAGGGCAAACACACTCTGGTAACATTTTTTCTTACACTGAACATTTGCCAGTAGAATGGAACTTTCTGCTTCATCAGGGGACAGAGACCCCAAGAGGTGCCGGGTCAACCATTGTCATTGGAACCATCCAGCACTTGCATACCTCTTGGCCAGCCCAATGCCAGCCCAGTGGTATTTAATAAGAGCAAGAATAAAGTCAAAATGTAGCCAAGTCCTCCTTGCTTGGGCTGACCACTCTCTAGGACCCTGGGTGGTTGCAGGGTGGGCAGGGAGGAGCATCCTGCCTGGCTGGTGCAGTGGTGGTACTCGCTGTGCTGCCCTTTGGGATGGGACAGTCAACTAAAGTAGACTCAATGGCTGGGGACCCCTTGCCATTCCCTTGTCACACCCAAAGCTTTCCCTGTTCTAGATAACTGTGCCCAACAGTCTCCATGGATCCTGAACAGCCATCTCTTCTAGGATATTCTCCTGTGCCACTGGGGAGGATACAGGACAACTCAAATGACCACCCTTTGGGGATGTTTCTGTGTGTTCTAGAAGAGGCATTTTTCTCATCAGGGCTTCCTTGACCAGACTCTCACCCTTAGCTCTTTTGGAAGCCCTGTTTGAAGTGTCTATGGCCCAGAGAACAGTCCTAACCCTCCACTCCCACACACGCCATATGAAGGACAGGCTGCCAGCATTGCTCAACCTTACTAACTCCAAGTTCCAGTAGCTAAATGCTTGGAAAATATAACCACAAAGTTGGGGGTCCCCTCCTGCACCCAGCCCACACTCAGAAGGCAGCGGGTCTGACTCAGGCACAGAGGGTGAGAATATCGGGCTTCGGTCATCATGATGGAGCTGAAACTCCATGCTGGAAGAGGCAGCTGAGACGAGGGGAAGCATCACTGGAGTAAGGTTCAGAGACTGCATGAGAGGAAACACAGTCCCTAAGAACACTGAACTCCAGTGTTCTTCCCAAGGACATCACTCTATTTGAAACAAAGACATCAAATCTCTGAAAATAAGGAAGATTTTGGTGGTAAACAATTAACGATCGGATCACTCCATCAGACCAATAAGCTAAACATAGCCTACACAGTTTACCGAAGAGAACCAGGAAAGGAGACGGTTAAGAAGAGTCCTGCTTGGGCCAGAATGAATCTCAAAGACTGAGTGAAAAAAAATGTGCCATCTTGACTCAATTTTATTATTGTGGAACAATTTGTGAACCAGGATGAGGTGGTGGCCATAATGAGTCAAAAATCAGCGAGGCCTCGTGGCGAGGTGCAGCTGGACAGGCAGCAGCTTACTGTCACTCCGGGCATGCGTGTAAGCACACACAGATGCACACAGGTGCCCACACACGAACACACGAACACAAATGCACACACACCCCACAC
Source organism: Castor canadensis (assembly GCF_047511655.1). Classification (NCBI taxonomy): domain Eukaryota; kingdom Metazoa; phylum Chordata; class Mammalia; order Rodentia; family Castoridae; genus Castor; species Castor canadensis. The sequence continues at coordinate 157,614,438 of NC_133393.1, forward strand.
CCCAATAAAATAAGCTGCAGGTGTAGTAGGGGACAGTCAGTTTCTACAGCTGATACAATACATTACCTAAAGTGTCCTGTTTTCAAAAAAATATTCCACATAGAAATAAGCAAGTAAATGTAACCCAAAAACAAGGAGAATAGCAAACCGTGGTGACTGCCTGTGAGGGACCCGATGTTGAGTGACAAACAAATGCTTCACGGCAGATAGGGCCGGTACGTTCAATGAACCATGGGATGCATGCTCCTGGGGGGCAAAGGGATCTATGACAAGGGCAGCTCACCAAACAGAGAATAAAAGCAGGAAGAAGTTATTTTAAAGACCAGTGGAAATTCTTAATGAGAAAAGCAGAGTCACTGAAGTTGCTGGCGAGTCTACCGGAGTCGGCAGAAGAAAGGTGAGCAAAGGTGAAGACAGATCTGTAGGATGAGGCCAATGGGAAACAGAGTCAGGACCCTGAGAGAGGAGGAACCGGGAAGATCCCTGCACAGTCACTGCAGAAGAACGGGAGAAACGGGCGGAAACCACTGGGGAAACTGTGAGGGAAATTTACCAAAAAGTAAAAAAAGATTAACCTATGCATTAGAGACTGCACAGAGTGTAAGTAGGGTGTAAGAAGAGGAGGTCCACAGGCAGGTCCTAGTTAAAAACCCTAAGAAAAAGACGTGTACTGAAGCCATGTGACGTCACATAAAAGGATTCTGCTAAGATTAACACTGAACTTCTCATCAGAAACCACACAGACCAGAGGGAATTGTGAAAGGAAATCTGAATTACAATAAGAAAATAAAATCTAGCCAGGAATATTATATCCACGAAAATTGTCTTAAAATATTAGTGTGAGGTCCAGTTCCACATACAAAGCACTCTTGACTGACAAGACAACCTTGAACAGATAAAAATGCAACAACTCATCTTGGACCTGTGTGAGGTGAGGACCCAGGACAAGCCACTTTCCCCAGAGAGAGAAGAGAGAGACACATGGTTTACTGGAGCAGAGACTTAGAAGAGCCACTGTGGGAGCTGGTGCTGGACCAGGACAACCTGGACGGCACTTCGTGAACTTCTGGAGGCTCCCTGTGGACAGTTCTAAGAGTGAAGATGCACTCCAGGGGACCCAGTCACAGGGGCTCCCCACAATTCTGTGAGTTTCACCTCTAGGATCTAAAGCATTCTCACAGTTGCAGGAAAATGTCTTCCCACTTTCATTAAGGAGAGGAAGGGTGGGGAGCAATCATGAAACACCCAGCTCTGTTCTTCCTGACAATGCCTCCCTTCAGGAGAACACACTCAACCAGAGCTAAAATGCCAGGGTTGTATCAGAGCCTAGGGTACCCGGGGGAAGACAGATGCAACTCCAACCCTACAAAAAGAAGGAAAACACCAACTCCAGCCAACCCAGCTTCCTACAAGGGAGAAGGAAGAACCAGCTCCGGCCCACTCTAGCCACCCTGTTCCACCTAAGTGGGGTAGGCACTGTGACCTTGGGAAGGTCACAGTCCTAGGCTCATTAAAGATTGCATCATAGGCTAGGGGATGTTTTATCTGTGCCCCACGTCTGACCACCACAGCACTAAAGGCCTCTTTGAAGCAGCTCTTACTACTGGGCACACCATGCCCATCACTTAGGAAACAATTACAAGATGTATTGAAAAGCAAGCGATGCAGTTGAAGACACAGAGCAAGCCTCAGAACCAGCCATGGCACGGGTGTTGATATTAACTGAGAATCTAAGGTGACAATGACTAATTCTCTGATGGTCCTAACGAATGTAGTAGCAGCATGTGAGGATAGACAAGCAGTGTGGACAGAAGCTCTGGAAAAATCTGAGAAAGAAAAAAAATGCTAGAGATCAAAATCACAGAACTCAACAGAATCAAGTATTGCCTTGTTTTCTTGTTTTGTTTGGGGATTTTTTTGGTGGTATAGGTTTTAAACTCAGGGTTTTGCACTTGCAGGGCAAGTGCTCTACAGTTTGAGCCACACTCCAGCCCTTTTTGCTCTAGCTGTTTTGGAGATAGGCTCTCACCTTCTGCTGAGGCAAGCCTGGGCCCCGATCTGTCTATTTTATGCTTCCCACTATAGCTTAGATTTTAGGTGTGCGCCACCACACCCAGCTTTTTCCCATTGAGATGAGGTCTCACTAACTCTTTTTATTTTTTTTTTTCCGGCTGGGACTGGTCTAGAACCAAAATCCTTCTGATCTCCGCCTCCCAGGTAGCTAGAATTGCAGGCACGAGCCACCAGCACCTGACCGAGGAAAGCCTTTAATGGACGTATAAGTAAATTGAACTTGGCTGAGGAAATAATCTCTGAGCTTGAGAAGATATCACTAGTAACATCCAAAACTGAAAATAGAGAGATCAAAGACCGAGGGGGAAAAATCAGAACATCCAGGGTGTGGAACAGGTGCCAAAGCTGGAGCAGACTAAACAGGAAGAACATAAGAAGAGAGCGGGACACCAAAAGAACAGGGAAAAAGGTGAAAATAGACAAACGGAGCCAATCAAACTTTTAAAGTTCACACAACAGAGTGAAAAGGCAATTTACAGATTAGGAGAAAATATTTACAAGTAAAATAACTGACAAAGGGTTAAAGTCCAAAATATAGAAAGAAATCCTACAACAACCAAAAAAAGCCCAGTTTAAAAAATGAGTAAAAGATGTCATTAAATATTCATCCAAAGAGAATGTACAAATGACCAGCACATGAAAAGATACCCGTTATCAGTAGTTATCAGGGAAATGCATATCACAACCACAATAAATTGAAACCTCAAAACCCATCAGAAAACAATAAAGAATTTTTAAACACGTTGGGACTGGGTGTGGTGTCTCATGCCTGTAATCCAGGTGGCTCATGCATGGTTGTACATTTACTGTAACTCCAGCTACATGGTAGGCATAGGTAGGAGGATCATGATCCAAGGCCAGTTCCAGACAAAAATGTGAGACCCTATCAAAAAATAGCCAAAGCAAAAAGGGCTGGTGGCATGGCTCAAGCGTAGAGCACCTGCCTAGCAAGGGAAAGGCTTAAGTTCAAACCCCAGGACTACAACGTGTTTGACAGGATGTGAAGAAATTCAAACCACTGTGTACTGTTGATTAAAGTAAAATATACATGCGTGAAATACCAAGGCACAACCCTCTTGAGCTGTCAATGTACACTATAAAGATAGGAAGGACAGGAAGGTAAAACAGGTCCTGTCCAGGAGTGGGTACCAGTGAGAGGGCGGAGGGTAAACGGAGAGGGTGAGGGAGAGCAATATGGAGGATGTACTCTGAATTTGTCTATGAAAACAGAGCAATGACACCTGTTAAAATTGTTCTAAGAAAGTGGGAGGGAGATGAGGAGGGATGATGGAGAGTGTGACTCTAACCAAAGTACATTGTAAGCACAGTGGAAATGTCACAGCGACACCCTTTGTACAATTAGTATATGTTAATAAAATGCAAAAAAAAGAAATTTAAGATGCAAAAATTAGTAAAATCTAAAATAGTAGTTGAAAACTTAAATTGTGCCAATTCTAATCATGAAAGTTGAACCAGTCAAAGCATCAACAATCTTTAATAGTGCCATAAATCACATTTAGCAGGATGACAAAATTGCTATATTTTGTAATTTTTTACACAGTCATATTGCGTTATAAGTTAATTGGGTCCAGGCCAAGGTGAATTTTGGAGAATTTTGAAGTGTGAGAGATTGTGTCAGAGCTGGAAAGCAAACCAAAGTGGACTGAACACAGAAGAGCATGTTTTCTATTGGCCAGCTCCCCATCAAACTATTTCTTGTAGCTTGAAAATAATAAAGATTTTGTAAGGCCCAAGAGCTCTTTTGATCCATGAAAAAAATGATTGCATTTCTCTACAATTACAATGAACAATCTCAATTTTATTTTTAATTCCATTTACACTAGTATAAAAAAGAATGAAATATTCAGTAATAAATTTAACAATGTTCAAATTTTACTCTGAAAACTACAAAATATTGTTGAAAAATTAAAGTAGACCTAAACAAATGGGACGAATTCTTACGTTCGTGGACAATAAAATTTAAAATGTTATGAAAATAATCCTCAAATTGGTATAAAGATTCATTGTAATACTTTACAACTGACTCCTCTGTAGAAAGTTTTAAGTTGATCCTAAAATTAACATGGAAACCCAAAGGATCTGTAATGAACAAAATAACCTTGAAAAGGAAGAACAAAGAGAACTCACACTTTCCAATTTCAAAGCTACAGTGATGAAGACAGTGTGGTGCTGACGCAAGGAATGCACACAGATCAGTGGGATGGGGCTGAAAATTCAGAAATATGCTTTGTGGCCCATTGAATTTTGGCATGGCTTCTGAAATAACTTAATGGGGAAAACGATAGCCTTTCAACAAATGATACCAAAATGTTAATTTGGACCTCTGTCTCACAAACCTATAAAATTAAATCAGAATGGAAAAAAAGAAAAACTTAAACAAAGAGCCAACACTCTAAGAATCTTCGAAGAAAAAGCATAAATTTTTATAATTTTAGTTTAGGGCCTTGTTTCTTAGCCTTGGCATCAAAAGTGCAAGTACCCACAATACACAAAAGTGGATGTATTCAACATCTTCAGGGTGAAAACTGTGGTTCAAATGATGCCATCCTGAAAAGCCAGCCCGCGGGATGTCAGGCACACTCTTCAAATTGCATATTTAATAAGGGACTTGTGCCCATCATGTAAAAAGAACTCTTACAATTTTTGGCACAAAATTAAAATGGGCAAACACTTTGAACAAGCATTTCTCCATGGAAGACACGTGAATGCTCAGTAAACATGAAAAGATGCTCAACCTGAAAAAGACCCCAGGCCCTCAGGGAATTCAAAAGGCACCAAGTGACTGACTCATACCCACGGGGTGACCACGACAAAAACACAGATAACCACGGTTGTTGGTGAGGGTGTGAGAAACTCTTGCACTGTGGTGAGAATGTAAAATGGTGCAGCCAGTTTGGAAAACAGTCTGGCAATTTTAACCTGGAGGTACAACGTGACCCAGCAATTCCTTTCCTAGGTCTACAGTCAGTATTCTGGAAACGCTTGTGTGAGATGGAGCTCCAAATTCACTTCTCAGTGCCATTTGTTGAAAGACTGTCATTTTTCCCATCATTGAAATTTAGTTGACCACAAAGTATGGGTTTATTTCTGAATCACATCCCTAGAAATATTACTTGTATAAACTCAAAGACAAAACAGCCAAATGTACCTAAATCGGAGAATAGAAAAATACAATGTGGTATAGCTATGCAGGGGAATATTGTAACACTGCCAGCTCTAAGTAAAATGAAGATACTGATCCATGATCAAGCCTGGGTCTACCTGGAAAACAATGCCCAAGAGAGAGAAGCCAGCCATGAAGATCACCAGGTATATGGCTCTGTTCTTATGAAATGTCCAGAATTGGCAGGTGACAGTTTTGCCATGGCCTAGAGTCGGAGGTTAAGGGAAATGGGTACTGACTGACAATGGGTATGAGGTTTCTTTCTGGGATGATAAAAATGACACAAAGTTGATTGAGGCAATGGTTGCATATCTGTGTGACTATACTGAAAAACTTTGAAAGTGATGACTTAAGTCAGTAAACTCTGTGAATTGATAAAGCTGTTATTTAAAAATACAAGATTAGTCTTTTTCTCATGTTCTAACAGAAGTGGAATAGCTATCAAAGGGGCAAATCTCAGGCAGGATTTCAGCATTGGAGTAGCGAACTCAGGGCTGTTCTTTGGGCACAGGCCGCCCTGGCACCAAAAGGAACATGGTGCCACGTTGGGAGGCTCCCGCCACATTGGTGGAGAGTGGCTGAGTCCAGGGAAAAGCCGGGTTTGCAGACTAGGAATTGACTGCCCTGTGGTGTGTACTTTCCAGGTACCTGGGGAAGAACCAGGCACTTACCCTTATCCATCATCCCCTCCAGTCCAGTGAGAAGACCCCATTTGTCTACTCATGTGACAGGACACTCTCTCTCTCTCTCTCTCTCTCTCTCTCTCTCTCTCTCTCTCTCCCCTTCCCTCCCTTCCTTTCTCCCTTCTTTCTTTCTGTCTTTCAGATAAAGCTGAACTTAGTTCATGTGTACACCCTGATGAGTTTGGATAAAACATTCTCTCTGCCTCTGAACTCCACTGGGGATAAGGTGGTGGAAAGTGTGCAGAGAGGCCCTGTGTGACCTGAGGGCCCCATGCTGAGCTCCAACCAAGGACGAAGACAGGCAGGACCAGGAATGACAGCAGAAGGGACAGTGGGTGGGTTGGGCAGCTTTCCTAGAACCAAGAGTCCAGCTGCCCACCCAGGTCCCTTCAGGACCCACAGACCTCAGAAGGACCAAGGCCTGACCTTTCTGATCATCCTGGTCATGGGATGGCATAGTGGGCAAAGTCGAGTGTGCCATGCCCATCTTGGGAAAGCCCAGTAGGACCTCAGGCGAGGGCTGCAGGCAGAAGACATAGGTGGGCCTGAACCTCGACAAATTCAGCACTGCTGCTGTGGACAGCGCCCCGAAACAGCAGGAAGGAGAAGGGGCTGAGCTCAGAAGAAACACCTCTGCCCTGCTTGGCGGTCCAGAGTCCCCCTCAGCAAATGCCAAGTTCTGCTCTCGTATCTTGAAAAAGAAAATTTTTAATACTGCTTGTTTCCACTGCCCATGGGTTAACTTGTTGTTTCCTCCGAAGCCCAATTTCCATGCTAAAGTGAAGCTTAATAAGTAGCCATAAAATCAGCTCATCCTGCATTTGTTTTTCCCCAGCAAGCAGCAATCAATTACCTGAGAGGTGTTCACATGGCTGCGGCTAAACGGTGACCCAGCAAGGTGCAATTGGCGAAGTGTCACTTTTATTCATGGTCTCAAATCTGAGAATGGGCTTGTCTGAATTTTAATTATCGGAAAGCACTTACCATCCTCGCTTTAATGAATTGTATAAAACTTAAACACTAGCAATTATATGTTTTAAAAATAAAAAGCAGCAGACAAGGTTTCAGGGAGCTGCGATCATCTGCAGAGCTGCATGTTTTGTCACCTCCCCATCCCCAGGGGCCAAGGTGTCCTGACCACCTTCCCAGAGACCCTCAAGCTCCCTCGCTGTTCCCTGGCCTTAGCCTCCCCCTCCTTTGTGATGAGGTGGATCCATGCTTTCCTGTGTTATAAGGCTGAGCACCGTAAGGCACCCCGACTTGAGGGTACTGGGGACTGTGTCACATCTGGGCTTTCTCTGTGCCACGTAGGTCATCCCATGGGCTCCTGGGTGTCACCTTCCGATGGTTAGATTGACAAGTTTGATAATGTGAATGATAATCTTATTTGCTGAGAACCAAGATGGATTGAGTGGTCTTTTTATTCAAATGCACCATCTCATCATCTTGTTTGCTAAAAACCTTCTAGGTCCAATATCTGGTGTAAATCTGTCATCTAAATGGGAGAACTTGCTGAACCTGAGAGCAGGGTTCTCGTGCATGGTCCCTGTCCAGGGACCAAGGCCAGCTTCCATCTAGGGGTCTATGCTGGAGAGGAAGGGGTCACCAGTCTGCAGGCAAGAGCACCTCTATGTAGACGGGGGCACAGTCTTCACATCAGCAGTGCCTGAGTGGAAGTTGGCAGCCAGCAGGACCCAGGTTCAGCTCAGCTGGGCTCCTCAGGTGGCAGCTGATAGCCAGGCCCCCTCAGCTCTAGTGTTCACCAGGACTACTATGTGCATGGTTCAAGCAGAGGTCCAGGGCCCTTGGAGAACGAGGATTGCTGTATATCCCTGCGGTCATGGCCTCCACAGGAAGAAGCCAGGGACAACAGTCAGCACTGCAGGGTCTTCGTGCAGTTCTCTCTACTTGGAAACGCGACAGGGACTTATGTTCTCACTTGTAATAAGCCTTCCAAAGTCACATTTCAACTGCCCCAAGCATGGACTAATTTGCTAGCTGTTTTCCCAGCTGTGGACAGAGCAACTCCTCACAGTCCTGCCTCATTTTCCAGCCCGGCTGCTGACCAACAGACCTAGGGGGTGGGGGTTGGGGGCTCCTGGCACTCGAGGGCCCAGAGCACCGGGCTCCGCTCATTGTTTTGCTTATGTAGGAAAATCCTCAGCATCTAATCCTGCCTCGTGAAGCAATGTTTAAGTCAGAGAGTGGTTAATTGTCTCTTTCTAACAAGATGCTGACCTCCAGGGCTCAACTACTCTGGGAACTCATTACCCACCACGGTTTGATAGTAGGGTTGGGACAGCATGGGCTTGTAAGAAGGTTGTCTGGGCCAAGAGCCTAGCATGGGGGACCCAGTGCCCTCCTTGGGGAGAAGCCTGGTAGGGCTACTTCCCTCTTCTGGTTGCAGAAAAACAAGTTAGGCATGAGCTGGGGTGGGCATGAAATGGGATAAAGAGTAGCCTTGACTTGCTGACCCTATAGAGGAAAACTGTGGCCAAAACTTTGTGCCGGCAGGTGGTTGTCTTGTTCTTGGCTCTTGCTCCCAACACAGTCCCCGTGGCTGTGTTGGGGGTGTGTGTTAGGTGCTGGCCTCAGCCAAGGCATTGCCACGGCCTCATTTAGCAGCTGAAGCATCACGTCACAGAATCACTGCCTCCTCCTGCCAGAATGACTCAGGCAGCAGCCAGTCATGCTCTCAGCCAGAGATCACACGAGGCATTGCTAATGAGTGTCCACCTTGGAAGGATCAGGAAAGATAGGGACAGGAAAAGACAGGGACAGAGAGACAGAAACAAGAAGAGACAGAGACATGAGAGATAGATAGGAAAGACAGAGGCAAGGGGAGACAGAACCAGAGAAACAGACACAGGGAGAGACAGAGACAGAAACTCAGAGACAGAAAGATAGAGACAGGAGGCAATGAACATGCAATTTGCAGGCCACACTGACCCCCCACTCCTCAAAGCTCATAGCACCAGTGTTCAGTTGAAGTTTTCCTCCACTCCTCCCAGAAACAAAGCATCCTTCTCCACACATCTCTACACAATCAGCCAGGCCACCCCAGATCTGCAGAGAAGACTGTGCCTTCAAACTAACTGGTGTCTACTTCTCTCTGAATGGCCATAGATGCCTTCCTGCTTTCCAGAAAGTCATCCCAAACAAAGGAACAGGCCCTGCAGTTCTGAGTTTACAATAGAGACCAATGCCCATGGCTGTCCTGGGCAGGTGCCAGCCTGTGGTTGCCAGCTGAGCCCGTGGCCCTGACTCCCCCCTAAGGACAGCAGCCCCTGGTGTGGACTCTGGTGCCATCTGGACAATCCATGTGCTGTTTCCTAGGATTGGAAGCTTCTCTGGAGTCCAGGTGAAATGAGCCTACTACCCAAAGTCTCTGGGATAGCAGGGGCTTTGCCCTATCTGGTCAGAAATCCATAAGCCCAGATCCCACAAGTTCCTGGGGAGCAAGAAACAGAGCAGTCACACAGAATGAGCCCTTGGTGAGGTGTGGCTGACAGACAGCTGCTGAGGGACACCTGTCACTGTCCAGCTTCTTGATGAAGGTGAGGTGACAGCTGCCAGACCTGCCCTATTAGACACACAGAGCCATATGAGGGTAACCCTGTACCAGGAGATGGACCAACTGGGCTTCAGTGAGGAAGACAATGTCCACACCAGCCAGCAGGAAGGGCAGGTCCCCTCCCTTGGGACTCAAGCTCCCTGGAACTCAAGTACCCTGGAGCTGGAGGGGACTCAGAGAAGCCAGGATGCTCAGACCCAGCCCATGGGAGCCCACTCCTGCTGAGCTCATCACAGAGCCATGACCATGGTCACTGGGGCTTAGTCTCCCATTCCTCCCTGGTACCCACACTGCCCAGCTTGTGGTGAGGACTGGGGAGGGAAGAGATGTAGCATGCTGGGAAGTGTCTCTCAATCCTACAGAGATGCCGAGGGCTGCCTGCTGGGCCTGAGGACGCCCAGTGGCCTGGCATATCCCCTCCACATGGGGGCAAGGCACATGGTTCTCTTAGGACCCCCACAATTGAGGGCAGCAAAGCCAGCAGCCTGATCCAAGCCAGCCAAGCCTCCCTTCCACTGTCCAGTGAAGGACATTCAGTAAAGAATTCAGGCTGAGGACACAGGAGAGTGTTTCCCAAAGGGAGCCTTGAGGAACCCTGGCTCCTGGGGGCAACCATGAAAGCCTCCAGCAAGAGGACCCATGGGAAGTTGGACAGGGCTTTGATGGGAAGTCCACCTCCCCAGCAGACAGGGTGTCAAGGATGTCACACATGCAGAATAACCTTATCAGCTTGGTTCACCTTGAAATCCTCAAGGGCATGCACCCAGTGCCCCAGCGCCAAGGCCAGCTTTGTGGCGTGGAAAATGCAAAACTGTGGAGAGCAGAGACCTGGCACTAGACCAGCAACGTCAGGTTTGAGGTGTCCCTCTCCACAAAAGCAGGTCATCTCTCCTCTGCTGATGCAGATGCAAAGCCCGGCATGCTTCGCCCAGGCCCAAAGCCACTGCCTCGTGAGTGCCACATTGAGAGGTGCCAGGATCACCTGCTTCTTAATTGTTTGCACAAATCAAACAAAGGAAGGACGAGGGTGGCCTGGCGGCCTGAAGGCTTCGCCTCTCCCAGTCAGTCATCCACTTTAGGAAACGCACAATCAGCTCCGTGCTGTGCTGCCATGCCGCCAGTTGGATGGGCCATAGCCACCTGTGTAAGACTATTAGATTCCCCTTTTTCCCCACGCACGAGGATTGCTTATCATTTATTAATATGAACCCAAGTGGAATAAAGTGATATTACGGCTCAGTCTCCATTGCTTTCTGGATTCCGGCTAGGTGCATCATCGGTAGACATCTCCTGAAGCACTGCTGCACTTACAGCCCATTAGCCGTGAGCAGGCGGCCTCAGTGTCGCTGTTTCTAATTTCAGGGCCTCACGCTTTCCAGTGGCCCGAGAGTCTCCAGCAACACTGGATCTACTAAGTTAGTCACAAAAGCTTAGCTCTCAGGAGCTCCTCGGGCCGTCCAATGGGAGGAAGGGCGCCTTCAAAGCTGTCCTGAGCAAAGGGAGGCAGTGACCAAGGTGGGGCCATATTGGCAGTGTAGACCCTCCCAATGGCTCAACTGAGTTCCAGGATCCAGACAGTGGCTTCTGCTGTCTGGAAAACATGATGCTTTGCCAGTGTTGTGTGGGGAGGTGACCGGGAATGAGGGGACCACAGTGAAAGAATGCTGAGGACAGGGGCGGCCTGAAGCAGCCCCCATCACCCACGTGGGAATATATTAGTCAGCTCCTTATCACCACAGCAAAACACCTGATACGTAACTTATGAAGAAGAAAGGTTTTTAGTTTACGGTTTCAGAGGCTACGGTCCATGGTCCGCTGACCCAATGGTTTTCTGCCGGCGCAACATTGCAGAAGCAAAAACCTTTGCATCGTGAGACATCTCGTGCTGTGAGGCCCAGGACCCTTTAAGGACCTGTTCCCAGTCACCCAACAACCCTCCACTAGGCTTCGCCACTTAGTTCCCCCTACCTCCCCACAGCGCCATGCATCTGGGCTTCTAGGCCAGTCAGTCTTCAGCTTGCAGCTGTCCCAAGCTTCCTCCCCAGACCATCAGGGGCGTGTTCGGGGTTCCTGAAGGCTCAGGCTTCTTCCTCCTGTCTCCCCACGGTGACCGCCTCTGAGCCTCTACCAGGGCTGTGCTCCTCGTGCGGAAAGCGCTGGTCATTTCACAGGTTTTGACTTCAGATCTGCCAGGTCTCCGTGCACTGGAAATTAAGTCTCATTAAAGATTATCTATGTTGAGTGTGCATCACACCGGCTTGGAGAATGAGCTGGAAAGACAGACGGCTCCCTCTTATGCCCTCTGCATTTTGACTCCATGATGGTGAGACAGGCGTGCTATACCCTCAGTAGAAGATGCACCTTGAAGTCTGAATTCCGCTCTTGCCCAGGTTGTGCCGTGCTCAGTCAGCCCGTAGGACACGGTGCTGCACAGCCAGCATGTTTGAGGATGGGGACTCAGTGCCCTTTCCACATGATGGGTTGATTGAGATGTGACCCTATCAGAAGCCACAGGGCCTCTGTACAGACCCAGGTTAGAATATCTTTCCTTCTGTACTCCTCATGTAACTACTGAGCACCTGCTGTGTGCAGGAACTATCCTGGGGTAGGGCACGGCCATGACAGGGACCCAGGTGACAAGTCATCACAGTAACTAGGTATAGAGTACTGGATGCTGAGCAGGAAGTGAGAGGGGCAGTAGGGCCAAGGAGGATCCAGGGCAGGAGCTGAGGTCTGGGGTGGGAAGGGGCCAGGATGGAAGGGTAGGACAAGGGACACAGGTAGAACAGAACAAGCACTAGCAAAGGGGTAAGGGTTGGGTGGACAGCCAAGCCCAAGGGATACAGCCTGGTCACCCATAAAAACCAAGGGCAGGAGCAGGGCTGCTAAAGAAGTCCTTTGGCCTGAGCACAATCGTTTTCATGGAGCCCACTGTGAATGGGATCTGGAATGTCCAGTGGCCCACATTTTACAAGGCTTGGGCCCAGCTTGGCTCTACTGGGGTGGTGGAAACTTTAGGAGGTGGGCCTAGTGGAGGTGCTCAGGTCATTGTGGACAAGTGGGCTGTGGCACCCTGGTGCTCCTTTTCCTTCTGGGGTAGAAGAACACACAGGGGCCATAGAGCACAGAAGCAGAAAGAAGAGGCAGTGTCTGAACATCAGGAGGACCCTGCACATCGTCTGGATTTGTTGCCTTTTCCCTACACAGGGGCCGTGGGCCGGGGCAATGCAGGAGTCCAAGAGGATGATAGGCATGGGTCACTGTGAGGCGACCAGACTCCTGACTGGCCCAGGAGGGCAGAGAGCTCCATGGGGACATTGCAGGCCAAGGCCTGCTGGGGACAGGAGCCAGGAGCAGTAGCTCAGCTCTTCTATGCAGCACCTTCCTGGCATTTCCTGGGAAATTCTATTTTCCTGTATTTCAAATCCCAAGAGCAATCAGTTGAGAAATTGGGAGGACACTGATTCTCCTGCAAGAGTCAAAGAGAAATGATTACCACACAGGCCTTCCTGGAGAGGAGGGATCCACCAGGGACAGAGGCCACCAGGCCACCATGGGGAGTGGAAGGCTGAGGAAACATTTCTGGGATCCAGGACAGACTATGTGGGAACCTAGCTCACAGGTGGTGCTATCATGTGTGCGTGTGTGTATGTGTACATGTGTGTACGTGTGTGTGAGTGTGTGTGTGTGTCCATGGCCTGGCCCACTAAGGGCCAGTCATCCTTGGAAATAAAATGGCTATTACTTTGCATACAAAATGTACTTTATGTACAAACCCAATGGGTGGACCAAGGAATGAGTTCTGGAAGGAATATAACTCCTCACATTTGCAACTGGGCCCCTGGTCCTGTGTCGTGTGAGCCGCTAACCTTGTTAAGGTTGCCGAATGTTTCTAGGTTATGTGAATATATGTTACATTTCGCAGGGTTTGAGTATTCACAGAAGGTCGCAGCTCTTTGTAAATACTTCATTTAATGCACGAGAAGGCGTGAATGCTGTGGAACGTGAAATCAGAGGCGGATCCAACATCTGAATCACCAGAAGCCACATCAGTCCCAACAGCAAAACCAGAATCACGGTGCCCGCACAGAAGCTTTGCATGGACAGAGAGAGAAGTAAGCCTAAACAGAGCAATGGAGTCAGCATCTACCTTGCTGGGCTCTGTCTGCCTTGGAGAACCTGGGCTTGTTGTGTTGGTTTTCCTGCCCATTGGGGTGGGGAAGGGGTGAGGTCACCGCGCTCTCAGCATCTCCCTCACTTACACTCTAACCCAGGCCTCATGCAAGGGCAGCAGTGGGAGGAGGCAGGGCGCACAGGGGCAGGCTAGCGGGCAAAGAGCAAACAGGGACCTTTCCTGGGGCCCCGTCACATCCCGGATACTCCAGGCCTGGGATGCTGTAAGTCCTTCATTCTGACGTCCACATACATATAGAGCTGGTGGCCTCCCAGCAGCCTGAGGGCCTCGGAGGTGACACCTTCCAGTTCATGGAAGATCTCACCATGAGCCCTGCAAGTCGGGGTCGGTTCTGCCACAGGCCCTCAAGGCCCATCTGTGGCCACTGTCCATGACCCTTCCTGCCAGCTGACTAGTGCTGAAAAGTCAGGTGACTTGTACCCATTTCAGAACCTATTAAGGACTTAGATCTCAATGTCCTTGTGAGTCCATGGCTAGAGAAGAGCTATTGCATGGTTCCCTGATTCAAATATGGTTGGCATCTAAGGACAAGCAGAGGGGGCTTCAGAATTTGATGTTGTCTTGCTGATTAATGGTTTTGTGTATTGTCTGAAGACTTGAGCGAACACTGGTCCAATGAGAAGCACAGAGTGAGGAAGGCAGCTTTAGTGCCTCCAAAAATTCAGGAAGGGCACAGTGCCAAGTCACCATGAAGCCACAGCTCTAGAGGAAACACCTGGACTTTCCAACCCACCCGGCCTGCCTGAGCGCTGGACCCCAGTGCCAGGTAAGTCACACACTTTGTCTTTTTGCTCTCTTTCTTTTCCCTTAGCTTTTTCCTTTTCCCTAAATTCTCTGTGTCATCCTCTGTCCTCACACAGGCCTGGAAGCAGCCACCAGCCTCAGGGGCCAGGCTGTTCTACGTCTCTCTGGCCTCCTGGATTGGAAACTGACTCCTGCAGCTTTTTGATCCAAGAGGTGTCCCTTAAATAAGTCCCAGCTCCCCAAGATCCCTGTCACCTGAGACATGTTTGCCTGCTCCTGGGAGGACTCGGGGATCATGGGGGATGCTAAGGCAGCTGGAGATGCTACTGCTCCTCTTCCTGTGTCCCCCAAGGGACACCAGTCTTCAGATCCCTCTTTTCCTCCCTGGGAGCCCAGTGGCTGGCCTTCCCAGTCTTCTCACTCATTGCTTTCCTATGCTAACCCCACCTTTGGAGTGAAATGATCCATTCTTCCCATCTGGGCAGGCCATGAAGGAGACTGGGACTTGAGGTAGGGTCCTATGATGTCGCTATCTGTCACTGGTTGGTGACATTGGGAGGTGACCAGACCTGGGCCTTTTCCAGAGGAGAGGGAGGTTGGTCCAGCACTGAGAATCCTCAGGAGAAGAGAATAGCCCCAGTCACACGGAGGAGGACAGGTGTGACTGACTCTAGGGTCAGCAGCAAGAAGGGAGCCCAGTGATATTCTGGAAATGTCCCTTTCTTCAACTCAGCCAGATGCCACACTGACACATTGTCTTAGCCTGCTGGCTGCCCCAACAAATCACCCCAGACCTGGCAGAGGTCTGGGTCTTAACAACAAAGACGTGTTGGCCATATCTAGGAGCTCAATGTACAAGAAGGGAGTGCCCCAGAGTTGGTCTGCCTTGAAGCTTCTCTCCTTGGCTTACAGATGCCAGACAGACCCAGGGACTGTCCCTCCCAGCTCACAGGTAAGGAAACTGAGGCTCAGAGAGATAGGCAGAGGTGTGGCAGGCGGGGGCTGGTTCTCAGGCTCTTGAGACCAGGCTGAGCCGGAGGGAGTTTTTCCAAGACAAGACCTGGGCCAGAGACACACATCTGCCATCAAGGAAGTGAGATGGAAAGGTGCAAGACAATGAGGGACAAGAGGACAAATCTAAGAGCTGTAAAGAATGTGATGCTGCATTTCATGTGAGAATGAGCAGAAGAGCTTAAATGCTCATGTTTTTAGGTTGGTGAGAAGAACTGCCCTAACAGGGTGTGCCCCATGCAGACCATTAAAAAGGAGGTGACTTCAATAGCTTTGATGTTTCAAGGATGACCTTACTTGAGGGTGGGCAGTCCTTAGACCATAGGCATTAGTAGTTGGGGTATAACTCTAGGATCCAGCAAATTCCCTGCCCCTGCAATGGGGCCTGGCATGTTGGCCCATTAGCTGGGCAGTGCCCATCCATAAATCACAGAACAAGTAGCTGCTTTCGGGTCAGCACCTCTGTAAACTAAACCCAAGTGGTCGGCCTCTCATTACAACCAGCTCCTCCAAACTTCCCAGCCCCCAGGATTCCAGGAACAATTCCCAGGCCCTGTGATGAATCACCGGCTTGCTGAGCCATGGCTGGGATCACAAATGGATAATAGGAAACACCACAGATTACCACAAACTCAATTATTGCTCAGCCTGACTATGCATCTGAAAGGAGGTGGGGAGGAAGCCCAAGTCTGTCTGGCTTCACTCCCTCAGGCAAGAGGAAGACTGGGAGTCAAGAGCAATAGGGAGGTCCCCCAAGGAGCCTGGAATGGAAACGGGGAGCCCCCAGGATTGTGCATGCTGCAGGGAGGCCTGAAAGCTCCAGCTCTCTGTGGCCCAGGTGCCCTCCCCATAGGCTGCTCTTCCCGGTGACACTCCAGCTCCTCCGACCTTCCTTGCTCACATCTACACGCCAGCTAAGCATGCATCAGGTGAGAGCACTGGTTAGCTCAGGAAATGCCAGCCACAACCCAGACCTGTGATCCTGGAGCCCAGGGCCTTGCTGGGGGTCCAACCTGAGGTTCAACTGCACAGGTGGGAGCCCCAAATTCCATCTGGCTTTCATGAAGCTGCACAGAGTTTCTACCTCAGCACCCTCTCTGGTCCTCAGGCTGGGTCCTATGACCTCTGCCCACACAGCTTCCCGCCCCTGGGGTGGCCCCACATGATCTTAAGGCCCAATCAGTTCTCCGGAGTGAGACCAGACTTACCCAGGAGACACAGAGGAGGAACAGACAGGCCACAGACAGGTGTGTAGAGGATGCAAGGACCCAGGAGGGCAGTCCCGCCTGGTCTGCAGGGCTGGCCCTCCTTACCATCCTGGGCACTCTAGGCCTCTACAAGGAGCTGCGGAGTTGCACCTTCATTTAGCCTGGGGGAGAGGAACCAACGTGCACATGGGTGCCCATGTGGGTAATGATTTATCAGAATCTGAGCAGCTGAACATAGCTTTCCTTGACCTGCAGTCCCGCAGAGCCTGGCGGGCAGGGCTGGGTTGTGAACTCGGCCTTGTAAAACCTCTTCTGGATGGCTACACAGGTGGTGGCAGGAGCCAGGGCCTCCCAGTATGGGTCTGAGGTACCTGAGTCCTTCCTCTCACTCGCTGCTCCTGGGGGTTGCCGTATCTCCTGGCACGTCCTCACCTAGCAACAGTAAGTCTCCAGCTAACACTAATTCTCTGACTTCACTCTCTTCCCTCATTTGGAAAAATTCTCTATTACAGAAGGACCCAGGCTTGGCGAGGGGGCCTCACAGGACACTTAGGAACACACCAAATAAGCAGAGAGGAAAGGGGGCCCAGGACACTCCCCTGTGCCCTCCCGGGCTCTCGGGTCTGTCTGTGATGGGCCACCATTCCAGGTCACTTGACTGGACCATGGGGTGCCCAGATATAGGGTCAATGTTATTCTGGGTGTGTCTGGTTTCTGGAGAGAGCTCCCCCATGTGGTGAGTCTTCAAAATGGGACATTCGGCTTCTCCAGTCTCATTGGCCATCACCCTGCTGGGCTTATTCCTCTGATAAACCGACTTGTGTGCATGTATCTGTGTGCAAATGTCTTCTTCGTTCTTTTTCTCTGAGAGCCCTCACTCACACAAGTGTGCACCTTAAAGTCACAGGCCAACTGCCACCTCCTGCTTCACAGTGACAAGGCGAGAAGATGGTGCTGGGCCTGGTGTGGCTTCTCCACTGGCCAGGATGGGCACTGGGAGTATGAATCATATTCCTTTTCCTCCCCACAGCAGGGCAGAGGACACGGTCTTCATTGACTTGGGGGGATGAGGGCACAAGAGACGCTGCAGGGAATTGTGGTGGCTGCAGGGCCACTGTGAACCTATTTTGGACAGATGGGCGGGAGTGACCTGCAGAGGACACAGAGGGCTTACCAGTCCTGCTGTCTCAAATCCTCCAGGTCCTACTAATAGAAGAGCCTGGCTATGAACCTGTACCCTGGACCAGGGCACACACGGCCCATATAGCCATGACCCTCCATGGGAAGCCCAGTCCTGTGGGATCAGCCCTGCCTCTGCCCAGCAGATGGGCATGGCTGGAGCCGTGTGGTTCCTTCTCATCTTGAGTGAGAGCCCCTGGATGGGGTGCAGTCTCTCTGATCACAGTCCTGAGCTTTACGCACTTCTGTTTCACAGCTCTGAACTCTGCTAGGTATAGACGGGGCTGGAAGAACCCGTGGTTCTCCATTTCACAAAGATTAATTAAGTTCTCTGGGTATTTTCTCATGTGCTCAGCTTTGTAACACAGTCTTTCCAATCAGCATCATGAAGTATTTTGCTAGGGAGAATTCTGATTTCACTGCACATAGGGGATACTATCTCAGCCAAGAGAAATTCCAGTAGGCATTCCAGAAGAAATTCAGATACTTGCAGACAAAAGGGCTTTTTTGTTAAAACTTCACAGATTAATTAAAGAAGTGTGCTTCTCAGGAATAGTGAGATTTGCATTTTTCTTTTGGAGATGTGCCCCATGCTGACCTGGTCTTGTCTGAGAAGAGCAGGTCCCCTCCTGGTCTCAGTGACCTGACCCAGGCCCATGTGGGTGTGGCCATCAGCCTGATCCTTCCTAGTAGCCGTGGGTCCCTGTTTATCAGCCACAACAGGTCTCATCCCTTCCGCGGTGCCCCAAGTTCTCAGAGCCTTAGGAGGATCGAGTGTCCCACCACAGGCTGGAGGAGGTCAGCATGATGGAAACAGTGAGGGACTGTGTCAAGCTGGACACTGACAGGCACAGTTATGCCCACACTATAATAACCATGTTCTCTGTCCCCAAATTAGCCCATTTTTTATAAAGATGATAATGGGTGCTGTGGTTCTCTGTGAAATCGAGTCCTCTGCTTCGGTGACTTCTGCGTTGGTCCCAAAATAGCTGCCCGCTGGTCATCACTTCTGCATTAAAGTTTCCATCTGGATTCAATTACATCGCTGCATATTTCTGGGCCGCTGGTTTATCATGTGAGAATATAATTTAAAAGTGATCCGCACCTCATGTTCCAGATTTAGTATAAAAATTAAGTAAAAAGGAATGAATCCCACCCATTGGCCCACAGCCACGAACAAAGGCATTTGGCTCCTTAAATTCTTTATTGAGGGCAGCAAGATAAGGCCAAGTGACAAAGGGGCGTTAGCAGGTCTGCGCCCCTGTCACCGAGTGAACCCACCACTGAGAACAAGGTCTGCTCGTTCTGTGCAGCCGGTGGCTGCACCCTGGCCCTTGGTGATGCACCGTATTTCAAACGCATCCTCAATTCACAATGTATTTTAAAGCAATTCACAATTTGTAGACAACTGTAAATCAACGCGTTAATCTAGTCACATAATGGATATGGTGCAGCCCATTTTTGTGGTGTAGATGAGTTTATTTTCCTCTATTTGTATGTGGTACGCGAACTCTGCACTTTCAAAATGGATAAAAACTCTGTATTTAAAATACAGAGGCTCCAATCCAGATGCCAACTCCTGTTCTCATGCAATTCACACCACAGCGTGCGTCCACCAGTGTGCAGCCAGGGAGGGCAGCAGCCACTCGCTCACCTCCCCCGGGCTTCACAGAAGATGCAGCTCCATGGAGGCAGACCTGGGACCAAGGCCTCCAGGCCAGGCTCAGGGCAATGACTGCAGAAGTGACCATGACTGGCTGTTCACTGGAAAGCAAGGTGGGTACCATAAGCAGCAGGCAGAACCACAGGACAGGCATGGGACCAGGTGGCCCGCAAGTGCCTTGAATCCCCCAGAAGAGTTTTCCAGAAAGCCTGGGAGGACTTCCCGGGATGAGTACAATTGGGGCTTCACCCAGAATTCACTCCAGGTCAGAAGAAGGTCTTCAAGTGGGGAGATGAGAGTAGCAGGCAGGGCTGCAGCTGTCGCACTCCCTGCTGTGAAGCATAGACTTCCCCAAGGGTTTCCTTCCCATACACCTGACTGTGTCCTCTCTGCACCCTGCCATTGTGAGAACCCCTCTGTTCATTAAGGTTTCATCACAAAACACTGGCCAGTGGGCCTCAGGCTGCAGCTTGCACAGCCAACAGCTTGGAGAAGCCCCTCCCTGGGGTTCCTGCCATTGCCCCTGTCCATACTCTAAGGGTCCCCGTGACACACAGGACATGCCTGTGGCTTGTTGTCTGGCCATCTCTGCTCAGGGTGACCTGTCTCTGCTTTGGAACTGACCCTGTATTTCCTCTGCGAGCTCAGAAGTCCCTAATCCAGCATTCATGGCAATTTAGGAACATCAGTGTGAAGATGAGAATCAGCTGTGCTTGAAGCAGTCATTTCGTTGCCTCAGACCCCTCCCTGCTCTCGGCGTCTGTCCAGACTAGAGGAGGACAGATTAGAGTTCCTGGGCCCAAGAGTCCCATGTGTCCCCGTGTGGGCGTCTGAGTGCAGTGGGTTGATAGACAATTTCCTGCTGGGGCCCAGTCCAGCTCTCTCCCAGCCCCTGCTGGATGCCTCTGCTCACAGGGCTGGCAATGGGAAGCCACCAACCTCCGTTTTCCTCAGAAACCCAAATACCAGCCATGCCAGAGGCCTCCCTGGACTTGAGTGAAGCAGGGTCAGGGTTGGACAAACCCTGGAGGCCTCCCAGGTTTCCCCCCACAGCCTCCCAGGCTTTCCCACTGAGAAGGACAGGAACCTTGAGCCAACCAGAGGCCAGAGGCCCGGAGCAGGACCCGTATTCAGGGGTCTCTGGGATGCCCTAGTTTTGGGGTCCACACTACAAAGCCCACCACTGTGAGAGAGCATGTTTGCTGCAAATGAATCCACATGACAACCCGCCCTCCCCCAGGCACGGGAGCTGTCCTTTGAGAGCAGAGCAGAAGTGTCGTTCATTACGTATTTTTGTTTAATGGATATTCATTATTTTTATTCATACCCTCCTCCTGCAGCTATGTAAATAAATGCACTGTGACTCTAGTCCTGCAGCAAAATGAATTATGAAATAACTTCCCCAGGAACAAATGTGGTATCCCAAGATGGCCCAGACCAGAGCCTCCCTGGCTGGGGCTGATCCAGGGCTGACAGTTCCTGGACACCTCTGTTCTCCCTCAGGGCCAGAGCAGCAGATAGAGCCAAAGGGACATCCCATCCTCACACTTCTGGGTCCAGGGTGCCCTGTAGAACAGAACACAGAGGAGGTGCACTTGTGGGCCCACTTTGGGGAGCAACTTCTCTGCACCTTTCGCAGGTGGTTGTGGCCGGAGGAGGCAGCAGAAGTGAGCCATCCTGCCCTGGACTCCTGAGGACCCTTGGCGTGGATCACACCTGTGCTTTGCTGCTACCCTCCAGTTGTTTCCTTCCTGGGCTCACCTGGCGGTGCTCCTGCAGACAGCAGATGCTGCCCAAGGGAAGAGCTGTTCTGCATCAGTGTGGGTGCACCATCCAACGCAGAAAGCACTTGCCACATCAGAGGTGCCCAGGGATGCCCACCTGTGTATTTTGAGTTGATTTGGTAACTACAGGATTTCCACAGTATAGATGTGCCTTGAGCTACCTGTCACACGGAGAGAAACCCCACAGAGGCTCAAAGGCCCCTCAACTCCAAACACAGGAAGCAAGCTTGACATGGACTGTGCACAGCAGGTGGTCAGCCAGACCGGGGGACAGTACAACCCAGGTGAGGAGGGACAGGGAGTAAGGGCCCATTGAGAGGAAGCATGGATGAAGCTGAGAATGCGGACGACTAGGAGCCAACCTGCTGTGTCCTTGCTGCCAGGTGGCCTTTCCCTTTCCTTGGCTATCTTTTCTGCAAACGAGAATGAGGTTGGAAGTGACCTCATAGGTGTGCTGTGAGGACCAAATAACACATCTGCAATCATCACTCAGCCCAAGACAAGCTGTGTGGATACCCAGCGAAGGGGCAAACCATGTGTTTAGTAAACACAGCAAGGACCTGCCCCATACACACACACACACACACACACCACACACCACAAACCACACACACACACACTGCTTCAGTCTGCTTGGCCACCAGAGCCTGGCAGCGTAAGGAAGGCATCTGTCTCCCCGGTGCTGGTGGCTGGGAGGCTGAGGTGTCGCTGGCAGGTGTCTCTGTTGAAAGCACGAGCCCTAACAGCCCTAAAAGGTCAGAGCCCCTCTTTAACCTGCATACCTTCTCTTTATTTTTCTTCCTTTAACTATTATTTTTTGGAGGTACTGGGGTTTGAACTCAGAATTCTCAAGCAGGCACTGTGCTTTTTGATCCATGCCCCCAGCCCTATTTTGCTTTAGTTGATTTTCAGGTAGGGTCTCTCAAGTTCCTGCCTGGGGTGGCTTGAGACCAGGATCCTCTTACGTACTGTATCCGATGTAGCCTGGACTACTGAGGTGTGCCACCATCTCCAGTTAATAAGATGGTCTTAATAACTTTTTGCCTGGGCTGGCCTCAAGCTGAAATCCTCCTGATCTCCATCTGCCGAGTAGCTGGGATTGCAGGCATGAGCCAGTGCACCCAGCCCAACCCTCATCACTTCTAGAGAAGCCCCTTTTCCAAAGACAGCCGCACTTTAGGGGATATGAATATCCAATGTAGAGAACTCACCCAGGGTCATCAAATGCCCAAACCTGAAAGCTGAGAGAACAGAAGGGTGGAGATGCCATGAGGGTGGTAGGGGACGGTGATGGCAGCCAGGAGGTCCAGGCAGAGAATTAAAAGGAAGACTAAGGGGCCAAAACAGCGGGAGCAAAGCTGTGGAGGTGGCCCTGGGCCTGGCGGTGGTGTGTCTGAGACAGCAAGGCCAAGTCCAGGCTGAGTGTGAGGGGCAGGACGCAGAGCCAGGAGCAAGCAGGGCCAGATTAGGACAGCCTGGGGGGGCGGGGTGAGGCTCCAATCCTGTCCACTCTGAGTTCTTCCTCAGATGTCTGTCGCTTCAGCCAGCCCCAGTGACAAAGCAGCTCCCCAGTGACACAGGGTGCAGAGTGGCACTGGATGAACTGAGCAGCCCCCAGTGCCTGGGGTTGGTTATAGTTTTATGGATAATAAATCATATCACACACGACAAGAATTTATAATATGGAGATGAAGAAAAACAATTTATTAATGTTAATAAATCCTCCAATAAAACTTCCAGGAGGACCTATAGTGATAAATTGAATAATTATGGGTGTAATTATGACTAACTAGAAGTATAATTTCATGCTAATGCAATAATAATGACACAAAAGTGCAGACCATGAATTTTAACTGCGTAGTTATTTCACATTTGCACGAATGTGGACCAAAAACTGCCTCTCAGAAATCTGATCAAATTATGGTTGACTGAGAAAGAGAGAGTGCGCTCAGATTAAATAGACATGGCTTTGATTATCTTTACTGGACTGCAAAATGGCCTTATGCTAATTAGGAGTTGAAGGCACTTAATTCAAGACAGAGCAGCAGCTTTCTGAGTCAAAAAACCCTGATTAGCTCAGAGCTCGATCAACCTGGAGAAGGATAAGGAGCAGAAGAAGGATGAAAGGGATCTTCGTCGTAGGTGTGAGTGTTGCAGGGGGTATTAGCGCGCAGGTGCCAGGAGCCCAGCCCCACCGAGCACCTCAGAGACTTACGCCAGTGCACATTGACCGTGCATCTGACCAGGAGGACTGGTGTGGGGACAGGCCCTCTCCAGGCCGGGCTTGGGCCCCTCCAACAAGGCTGTCTGCCCTAGTGCAGATTAGAGAAGGCACTCAGATTTGTCCTCGGGCCATGAGAGAAACCCCAGGGTGGACAAGAGGCCAGGCCCTGGGTGACGTTCTCAAGCCAAAATTACATAATGCATCCCAGGCACAGGAGCTGACCCAAAGGGTTCCAGAAGGCCTGGCTGGGGACAGCCCTGCTGCCCTCTGCTGGCTCTGCTGGTGCTGTTTTTGCACACACCTTTTTTCAGATGATCAGGGACTCAACTGCACCGTGTCCACAGTCTTGCCCCTCCTGCAGATCTGGGAGAAGAGAGTTCCTCTCTGACCTATTTGGGTTCCAGGGCTCCATCAGCCCATTTCAAAAAGTGTACAAGCAGCATCCAGACTGCTTCCCACCCCCAGCATGCAGGAGCCTCCTGCAGTCCACCTCCTCCACCATGCTACTCAGGCTCCAGTGTCAGCACTTGCTTCTGACGGAAGGTGGTGGCACCTCACACGGCTTCATTTGCGTTTCCCTAATGACAGGTGTGCTGGACAAGCTATCCATATATCTTATTTGGTGAGTGATTTGTGGATGTTTTGACCATTTTTTACTGAGTCATTTTCTTATTGAGCTTTGTGAAAGTTCTTTATAAATTCTGGATATAATTTCTTCACCAAATTGATGTCTTACTAATACTCTCTCCCTGCCGGACCTGTCTTTTTTCTTCTATCAATAATCTTAATGAAGTCCAATTTACCAATGTTTTTCTTGGATGGATCTTACTTTTTGGGAGCCTCTGCATGAGTTACTTGCCTTATCCAAGGTCACAGAAGACTTTTTGTTCCCAATGTAAAGTTATAAAAGTTTTAGAGCCTACATGCTACAGCTTAGGCTATGGCCCATTTTGCATTAGGTATGGACTGAAGTTCTTTTCTTTAATGTATGTGCCCAAATGTCCTAGAACCATGTCTTGGAAGACAACCTGTTCTTTACCGTTCCTTACTGAAGTTTTGTCAAAATCATGTGTTCTCACGAGCAGGGATCTATTTCTGTTCCATCTGGTCTATTCCAATAGCTTCCAATCTATTTCCAAACCAGTTCACTCGGCGCTGACACTGCCACCGTCCAAGTCATGCAATAGCCATGCAAGTCCTGTTCCGGCTGCTTGGGATATCCTAGGTCCCATGCGTACTGATGTGAATTTTGTTTGTTTTTTGGGTTTTGTTTGTTTGCAGTACTGGGGTTTGAACTCAGGGCTTCATGCTTGCAAGGCAGGCGCTCTACCACTTGACCACTCCACCAGCTGATAGGAATTTTAGAATCAGCAGGTCAGATTCTGGAAAACGCTGGATAGGAACTGGACCAGAGCTGTGCCGAATTCACAGATCACTCAGGAGAGAACTGACCACACAGCAATGCGGAGGGTTCTGACCCAGGATCTCGGTTCCTCTGTTTCCTTCTTCTTGGATCTTGCCAGGACTTGCTCATAGACTTCAGTGCGTGGATCATTTACATCTGGTGTCAAATTCACACATAAGTATTTTACATTTTGATAATATTGTAAAGAGTATTTTTTATTTTATTTTCTGGATTTGTATTATAAATATATCAAATGTACTCGGTTTTAAATTACTGTCACATCTGCAATAATGCTAAGCTCACTTAGGATGTCAAGTAGCTTTCAAGTAGATTTCACTGGGTTTTCACACGATGTGTGTATGTTCATACATGTGTGTGCACCCACTGTGTGCGTGTACCCATTGTGTGCGTGTGTGTGCGTGTGTGCACATGCATGTGTTTTGCCGTATTCTAGTGGTTAGAATATCCTGCTCAATGCTGAACAGAAGCAGTAAGGGCTCTTGAGAGGAAACCATTCAGTCTTTCACTGTTGAGTACAATATGAATTTAAGTTTAATACAGATGCGTTTTGTCAGTTTGAGTGAGTTCCCTTCTAGCTCTGCTTTGCTGAGAATTCTTACCATGGAGACAACTTTCATTTTGTTGGTTTTTTTTTTTTTTTGCATTAGTTGAGATGATTTATGCTTTTACGTCATTGCTAATATTGTCAATTATATCAAATATTTTCAGATGTTAGGCAATCCTTGCATTCCTCTGGGTTAAACCTGATGGGGTAACCATACAATTCTTTGGTTTGCTTTATTGAATTCTGCTTGCTAAAATGTTGTCTGGAGTGTTTGCCTCGGTGCTCATGAGAGGTGTTGGTCCAGTCTTGTTCTGCGAGGTCCACTTTGCTTTGTCTTTGCGTCACACTAGTGCTGGCCTTGGAGCCGAGGTGACAAGCACCAGGATCCTCTGGGAGAATCCCACGTTTGCTTCTTCAGGTGGGCCTCGCTGGGGAAGCATCGGGCATGGAGCCATCATTTCTGAAAATCTTTTCCAAAATAGGAGGTTTGGAGTTCATTGCTTCTCTCTGTTTTCATTTCTCTTTCTCTGGTTTCTTTGGGATTCATTGATTTTTCTTAAAAGACCACATCATCTCCTTTGTGGGTTGTTAAAGTGTTTTTGTCACTTTAAGATTAAGACCACTTGTCTTCGCTCATCACCAGGTGCCTTCAGGCGATTACACAGCACTTCACAAATAGTGGAAGAATAGCAAGTCTTTCCACTCATTCTTTCTGCCTCCGTCATAAAATTCACCTTTATATGTGCTATAAACAGACAAAAGGTAATATTACGAAAAAGTTTTCTCAACGAATTCATTGAAATTAAGAACTTAATTGAAATGGACTAATAAATTGAAAAATCCAACTTAACAAAAAAGAAATCAGAAGACCTGGCATCTGATAGAGTTCACATCACACCTGAGTGCTGCCCACCTGCCCCGCAGACAGCTTCGTGCACTCTGACCAGGCGCGCATGGGAGGCAGCAAGGCCCTGCCCCAGGGCAGGACACTGGATGAGCCCCACAGTCCAGGAGGGACTCGCTGCTGTGAGGTCACCTTGCAGAACCACTTGGGAAAATAGTTCCAGGCCACAGCACGTGACTGAAAGGAAGGAGGAAAAGCTGACATAAAATCAAGCATAGAGAAATGGACATTCCGTCTCTGGCTGAAAGCTGCATTTTCAAGCAAAACTGGCCAAATTCCCTCTCTCTTACTGGGGAGTGAGCAGCACGAATGGAGCTGCCAGCGTTTCATCCATGGTAGGCAAGATTACACCTGCTACCATTTGTGAGTGCAGTGAGAAAAATAAGAAACCCAGAAGCACACTTGTGCTCATCGAGGGAGGGCTGTCTTCACCGTAAACATGCCCTGAATTAACAAGGAAAACATACGGTGCCAATGCTATGCATCCTGACATATTTCAAAGCCCCTCTCCATTTTTCATTCATTAACTTCTTTCTTCACCATGCCACATTGGTAGGTCACGTGGTCCACCCATGTATCCAGAGTCATGCATATCGACATTGCTCTGAAACAGGTCCTGTCTGGGGGTTAGCACCAATGGGAGGGGGAGGATATAAGGAAAAAGTGTAGAAGGGTGAATGTGGTGGAATATTATGTACTCATGAATGAAAATGGAAAAATGACACCTGTTGAAACTGTTCCAGGATTTGGAGGAGGAGGATAAAGGACAGTGATGGAGGGGTGAATTCCACTATGGGGGGATATATTTTGTAAATGTCACAACATACCCCCAGCACAACAATAATTTTAAAAATCCCCCCAAAAAAAGAAATATCAAGAGAAAAAAAATAATTTCAACTACAAAAAATATGTATCTACATTGCTCTGAAAACAAGGATGAAAACTGAGACCTGGTACAGCTTGGTAACATTAAGACTTGGTGTGTGCTGAGGGTAGCTGAGCGTCAAATGGGTGTTACCATGAGAGTGAGTCAGTCAACATGGGCCTGGGAAGAGATCTGAGCAGTGATGGCCACATCTGTCAGAGATGTCTCCCACACATGGCAGAATGTGCTCAAAGCAGCGACCATCTCCCTGAGCCAGGTAGTGAGACCAAAGTGTCCGAGAGCACGGGAGCTGGCCTAGGTGGAGCTGGCCACTATCATCTCCACTGTGTGGATGTTTGTGACATCCCAGAATAGAAAGAAAGGAAGCAGGGAGGGAGGGACAGAGATAAATGCCCACAGAACTCCAGCTCCCCACCATGCCACAGAAGTCCACATCCAAGTCCATGCAGAATCACAGAGACCCATGACTGGTACCCACATTCCTAATGGCCACCAAGGACCTAAGGATGCCTGAAGGCATCAAAGGTGGGCATCTCTTTCCCCTTACATCTCCTTCAGCCAGGGCCCCGCCTGGAGCAGAAATTAATCCACCGGGGCTCCTGGGTAGTCAATGAGAACAGGCAGTGCAACACAGAAAGAGGCCCTTGTCACCTGGTAGGACTCCTGCCCAGGGTGGGCACTGCTGCATGGGAGCTCCACCATCTTAGCCCAGAGATTTGGTATCCCTCCACCTCAGTAGAAGAGCCAGCCTGCAAACTCTTCCCAGAGACAAGTAAACTGAGACCAAAATGACCACTCCAAGGCCACACAGTTTCCTCGCTAAAGAGGAGGAACTTGTAAAACTGGACTGAGTCACTTCCTCTGAGCACCTCAGGGCAGGCCCCAGCACCTGGGAAGAGCAGCACGAGCTCTGCAGCAGGTGTGGTCCCAAGGCCACAGGGCACAGGCAATTGTCACCAAAACATAGTGCCACCCCTCTACCACAAGAGCTAAAACTGAAGCTTCATTGGCAGAATATAGAGTCCAGATGGAGTGTGACACAGGCTGTCTAGAACACGTAGCAGTGCCCACCCCAGCCGGCCCTATGCCTGTGGCTGGCACCCAACCCCAGGCAGTGAGGATAAACACACCAAAGTCACATTAGGTATCACATGGGCTTTTCTGGTGTGGAGAACCCGTGATGGGGATGTTCACATGTGAAACCAGCTGGCCATCGTGCCCAGATCCTGGTTAGGTGTTATTTCTGGTGTGTCTGTGAGGGCGTTGGTGGGTAAAATTATTATTTGGGGTGGTGGACCAAGTGAAGCAGATGCCTCCAGGGTGAATGTCCTCTCCCAAGCCTTCAAGGGCCTCAGTAAAGCAAAAATGCACAACAGGAGCCAAGCTGTCTCTGATCTGGGCCGCCATCTTGTCCTGACAGCAGACTAGAGCATCTGTACCAGCTCCCAGATTTCCATCCTGCAGAGGGTGGACGCAGGGCTTCTCAGCCTCCATAACTAATTATCATAAATCTCTCTCTCTTTATACAGATGGATAGATTGATGGATGGATGGATGGATGGATGGAGAGAGGGATTAAAAAAAGGAAGGAAGGAAAGGAAGGAAAAAAGAAAGAGATAGATTGGCAGGTAGAAGATAGATAGATAGGCAGATAGACACTTACACGCACCTGTGCTTGTCCTGTTGGCTCTGTTTTCTGGAGATCCCTGATAAATACAGCCTGGACGCCCACAGAGGAGCAAATGCAGAGTGCAGTCTCACCATGGAGACTCCCAGCACTGGAAGAGAATCGAGATCTCCCAGGCACCCATAGGGATGGCATTCACATGATGACCAAGATGTGCCAGGATAAGAAACTGAACTGAAGAGCCATTCAGATGCTTGCAAAAGCCAGTGCAAGTCCCTTGGTGACCAGGAGCTGAGTACCCATGGCCTTGAAGGACAGGGATGGGAGGGGTAGAAGTCAGGGCTGGGAGGGTCTTTGCCATCATCTATATGGTGGTGACTTGTGCCAAGGCTCATCCAACAGTCGGCCAAGCCACACGCTGAAGAGTGGGGAGCTCTGTGTGCTCTGCCATGTGTACATGATGCCTTGGTGAAAGCTGAAAACCAATTAACCCACACACAGTGACACCCACACCCCAGGCGGTGCTGGTTCAGCTGGGGTGTGACAAGCTCTGAAGGAGTGGCAGGTGTGAAGGGGGAGGCCGCAGGCTGGGTTCTCACACCACTGCATCAGAAAGCACTGCACAGATGAAAAGTGACCACAATTAAGCCTGCACATGCATACATAGGTGTATGATTATGGGATTTAAAGAAACAACAATGGCACAGAGCTCTGCTCGCTGTCTGGGGGGGTCTTTGACAGTGAATGTGGAATTTTCCTTCTGGCTTAGCAGAAATGTTGCCTTCTCTTTTAAGAAGCACCTCTCAGAGGTCAGCATTTAGACATTGTCCTTGGGGTCCCACAAGGGCTCAAGTTGATGGGCGGTGAGCGAGGTGGCTGCCTCACAGTTGCCAAGCCCCTGGCTCCTGGCTAACAGCAGATCCCCAGCGAAGGTGCCCTGTAGCGGCCACTTCTTGGGGCTCAGGTGCCCCTGACTGCCCACTCCCGGCACTCGGGCCCTTTGCTAAAGCCTCCACAGTCCCGGGTTTCCTGCTGGTTCTGACCACTACACGCCCAGCACCTGCCTGGGAAAGTCCCCAGCACAGGGGCTTCAACTCCCTCTTGACTTAAGGAAGCTGCAGTGACTCCCTCACCAGCACTGCCCCCACTGTGACAGGGACCCGCTCCATCTGCACAGTGGGAGGAGTTAGAGACACCCCATTAGGAAAACCCAAGAATGGGACTCACCACGCTGGCAGAGAAGAGGCATGGGGCTGCCCAGCCAGTGCAGGAAAGCAGTCGACAGAAGCCAGATCAACATTCTGTTTGCTTTAAAAAACAGTGAATTAGGAAGAGGACGGAAGGCGTTCAGTTTGAGAGAGGACATAATCTCCAAACACTTGAAAATCCCAGTGGTGCAGGATTTCAAAGCTCTACCAGCATCGCTGGTGCCAGGCCGCCTGTGGTCCCCATTACTGATCAGCATGCTCTAAAGACCCCAAATCCTACAAAACACGAGAGCGAGCACAGACAGCTGACCTCTCCCCACCATTTGTCTGAGGGCCCCGCAGGTGCTGGCCCTAATCTAACAAGCTTCCAACTGTGGGAAATCTCATCACCCTGTCTTTACAGGGAACCCAAATGTGACTCCATCAGTCTCTGTCTGAGAACACAGACAGACTCAGCAAAAGCAGGCCGACACAGACAAGCGGACAACACAGAAAGAAAAGTCACTGTGAGAATGATACACTGAGTACTAGAAATTTCAGCAGAAAGTCTGGAGGGTCCAGCAACTTAAATCAACCTGCGTGACTCTACAGGTAAGCAAACCTCATTAGAAAGTGCAAAGCCATTTTCCTGCTGGTAAAAGTCACCAATATGTTATCTATAAATGAATAAACAGAACAAGAACTTATCGAGAGCATAAGGAATGGCCTGAACACTGCCGAAGGTGACGTGAGAGAAAACCAAGGGGCTGAGGGAGGAGCTCAGCCACCCTCCCAGAAAGAAGCCTCTTTAACAAGAGACCCAGGACAGCTGGGCCCTGGCCAGTGGTCCCTGAGTGTCCAGGACCTGGGGTGGAGTTCAGTGAACGTATATCCAGCGAGGAGGCCAGGATCTAGGCCTGACCATGTTTCAAAAAGAATTTCCCAGAAACTTGGCATGCTAATCTGAAATTTACCTGGGAGGGAAAAATTGTACAGCAATGGAAGCATTACAAGGCAGTGACTGTGCTCTAGAGAACCACACGCAAACACGGAAAAACAACCAAAGCTCACAGCTCACAGCTTAGACAGTAGGACATTGTCACCAAAGTTGCAGTGACCCGCACCCAGACAGGAGGCCTGGTCCACGCCTGCAGCTTGGTCCTCACTGCTGTGCACTGAATTGCACCCCAACACCCACCCCACACACATGTCACTCATTGAGCCCTTGACCCCACTGTGACTGTATATGGAGACAAGGCTTTTAGGAGGTTGTTTGAGGTTAAATGAGGTCATGAAGATGGGCCTGATTCTTACAAGACAGAGGTTCCTATAAGAAGAGGAAGAGATCCCCAGAACTCCCTCTATCCCTGACACAGGAGGGCACAGCAAGAAGGCTGTCATCTCCAGAAACCCGACAGGTCAAGGTGCTGACCTTGACCTTGGACAGCTGGCCTCCAGAGCTGTGAGCGTGTGTCTGGGGTTTCATTATGGCGACCTGGGCTGGCTGAGACACTTGTGGTATTGGATACCCTGTATTTGGACAATTAGTGACCTATCTGGGAGAAAAAGAGTCAAGTAAAAGTCAAACCCACTCCCCTCAATCCTCAATGGTCTTGAAATTTGAACTGGTAACAGAATGGTACTGGGGTTTGAACTCAGGGCCTCACGCTTATAAGGTAGGCACTTCACCACTTTACCTTGATTCTACCAACCCTTTTTGTGTTGGGTATTTTCAAGATCGTGTCTCTCAAACTATTTTTCCAGACTGCCCTGGAGCTGCGACCCTCCTGATCTTCTGCCTCCTGGGTAGCTAGGATTACAGGCGTGAGTCACCAGTGCCTGGCTCCTCAATGGGTTTTAATAAAATTGCAGATGCTCGTTGCCTTGTGTTTTGTTCTCTAACAGACGTTGATTCTGATGTAGGGAGAAAGACAGGGCTCCGTATGACCGTCCACCAGTCCACTGAGGTGGGCCGAGGACCTGGTCTCTGGGTCAGACATAGTCACGAGAAGGAACCCCTCCCTCCCAGAAGGCCCTGTCTGCTTCTCACTCACCCCAAGATGGTCTCCTGCATGGCCTGGGGGTGGGGTGATAGGTCTGCTGCCTTCAGTTTTCAATACCATGGGCCGTTCCTTTTTCCTGAGTCCTCAAAGGTGTTTTGATGGGAACTTTGGACAGGCTGCACCAGAAGCTGTGAGCCAGACACTGCTCTAAAGGGGAGTCCCTCTGGAATTTTGCACTCTATCACAACATCCTGGCTCCTTCCGGAGGTGTCAGACACATCGACTCTCCTCTGCACGCCCCCCACACATTTCCACAGCCAATGCTTGGAGCAGGAAGCAGTGCGACCATTTCTTAGCAAAGATTCACATGTTTTCAAGGACTTCCTACAGATTTGGGGAAAGAGCTGTCTCTTGGTTAGTCATCTCTCTGCGGGGCAGTGTTTAAGCCTCCTCTCCAAAGCGGAGAGACCTAGCTTTGATTCCAGCAGGATTAAGGGGCCTAAGACAGCAGGGAAGCAGTCCATACCTGACACTAACTGGTAGAGTGTATTAATCGTGGCCGTGTGGTGACTAGTCACCCCATGGTGACAGATGACCGATTTCTATATTCTGATTCTGTTGGAAAAGACTCCATTTGATCCCTTTTAATTATTTTCCATGAAAATGGGTGCAGGGTTTATTTCATTAGAGGAAGTCATTACTTTGTCATGAAAAATTCCGAGTGTCCCAGCACACAGTGGAATTAACTCAGCCTGGACTTTAATCACAGAGCAAAGGCTAATGTCACCTACATTCAGGACACAGGCATTTACGAGCAAGATCCGAGAGTGAGGTCCCCAAGTCGAGGACATGGCTCGCTGGCTTCTGACAGGTCTATACGTCCAGACAGCAACAGAGAACCGGCAGTGTGGAGCCTGGCTGAGAGGCGGGGTTAGGACCTGGCGACTTTGTCTTGAGAGAAGCTTCCTGGGCGGGCCGTGCGCTAGGGTCAGGGGCAAAGTGACTCTGGCTGGAGGACCTATTTCTAGCCCCGATTCTGCAGCTGGTTCTGTCTTCTCAGCCCTCTTCTTTGCATGGAGCAATCCTCATTTCTTACACTCCAGGACTGTTTGTTGAGCATTTTCCATGCTTTGGGCACCATAACACCTCTCTCCTGCCAACGAGGTGCCCACTGTCATCAGCCAGTCCTACAGATTTCCTGTCGCGTGTGACACTGCTCTGAGGCCTTGGGCACAGAGCGCTGTTCTCGACAAGGGCACTTCTCCCAAGTCACCCCGGGGAGGCAAAGAAGAATCACTGTGAAAACAGTTTCACCTCCATTAGCGACGCCTCTATAAAGACAGTGTCAGACTTGATCAAACTGAGAGGAACCTTCTGAATTCCCAAATGCCGCTCTGGCAAAAACAACAGTGGGCCCAGGAAAATCTAGACTACAGGAGAAGCCCGGGCACAAAGTAACACTTACAAGAATTGATGACAGGCCTCTGAAACGCCTGTGTTCAACGGCCTGCCGTCGGCTCACGTGCGGGACCCAGGAGCCTCTCTGAGGCTGGGTCTCTGCCACATCTCTGACTGGGGACACAGACATGAGCTTCTCTTATGCCACAGTCTTCCTAGCAGCACCTGATGCTCAGAAAGCACCACGAAGGGCCGTGTGTCAGTGCAGGGCCATTCATTCATTCACTCAGTCGTTCAGTCAGTCAGTCAGTCATGGAACTCACAGGCTCCGATGTGTCTGGAGCCATCATGAGCTGAGAACTCAGCAAGAAGACCCAGCCAATACCAGTGTGAGGCTGTGTCTTTGGGGAGAGGCAGGCAGCCAGCAAGCTAAAGTATGTAACCTATGTTCTGTGGTGACAAGGACATTGAAGGAGGCAGGGGGCAGAAAGCAAGAGTGGAGAGTATGGTGTTGGCAGGAGCTGACTCTGTACTTCATTGTCCAGGAGGGCTTCTCGGAGGAAACAGCACTTGAGTGAGCGTCCAGAGAAGGACAGAGGACAGGGAAGGCCCTCAAGTGGACCACACAGGCTTCAGGGCCTGTGACCACAGCTGCTCTGACTGGGCAGGGTCTTCCAGGGAGGGTGGAGGCAGAAGGCACAGCCCGATCCACACAGAAAGAGCCTCGTGTTCCTCTGTGCAGAACAGAGCACAGGAGACCAGGGAGGAGGCAAGGACTGGTAAGACTGGAGATTTGACCAGAGAGGAAGGTGACAGCAAGGAGCGAGTTCAGGTGTGCTGAGGGTAGAACGCTGAGGCTTCCTGAACATCCAAACTTGAGCTATAGAAAGGGACGAAGGACCTCACTTTTTGTGACCTTGCAAGGAATAGCTAGGAGCTCTACAGATGTCCGCAGGGTCATTTGAGACACTTTCTAGACCTGAGGTCACCATTACGGAAAGAAATGTCATCTTTGAAAGTGGAAAGATAGGAGGGGCAGATGTAACTAGAAAGGAACGTGGAGCTCTGATCTGGACGCCACGATCTGCAGATGCCTGCGAGCGTCCACGTGGACTTCGAGAGCAGCTGTGAGCTGAAGCAGAGAGGCTGGGGGGCTGGGGTGGACCCGCTTGTCTCTGAAGTCACTCCATCCTCACCCAGCTCCCGCCGCCCTGTTTGTAAAGTGGGGAGGTCAGCACTGCTGTGCAGAAGGATCGCAGCCTGGCTGGGGAGGGGGGAGGCCAGCAAGGACACGGGTGCATGGTGCAGCCACAGGGAGCTGTGGTAAAGCTCTAGACACCCCGAGGTTTGTTAGGAACTGCTGGGTGATGTTAGGTGGCGATGAACACCGTGGAGTCACCCAGCTGCAATTCCACCTGGGCTCTTCTCACAAATAAGCCCATAAGTACAGTTATACTCAGGGCAGGAAACACAGTTGTCATCACTTTTAAGATTGGTTTTAAGATTGAATTCTCTGTTTTGTGTCCCTGGTTGTCTATTGTAGTGGACCGGTGTCCAGGCTTTCAATGGTCAGTTTCCTGTCTCCGTGGTATCATTGTGGCAGGGCACCGGGCTTCCTCCCTCGGTCCTCCTCTGCTCAATATCACCTTTTTCCATCTTTCTCCATCACCCACTACTAGTGAAGAGAGAGAGTACACATCAGTGGTGCTCTGACGTACAGGAGCAAAGCAGTGTAGACAGAACAAGAGGGGGAACAGGACCAGGTCATTTGCACCAGTCCAGAAATGTCGAGGTCATTGTCCTGGACCTCTTCTATGGACAAGCTCTTTCTCATCCCACAGCAGTGTCACCACCACAGAGGCTCATATTGTTCCCAGGGATATGGAGCACGGGACTGGGAGACCTGGACAGGACCTTCCTGGTCACCTTGGCTGCTCCTTTCATCACTGGACTTTATTTTGAGTGTATTGTAGATTCACACATGGTTGTAAGAAGTGACATGGAGAGGTTTGGTGCGTCCTGCACCCGCCTTGCAGACCTGATCCCAACATCACAGCAGAATGCTGGCAGTGATATGGGGCATCCCACCTCCTTGTGGATCCCCTGCCGTCCTCTCTTAGTTCAGTCACCTCCAGCCACCTCTGCCTCGGGCACCCCCTAATACAGTCTCCGTTTCTGCATTTTGTCATCCTTGTGTCTTGACCAAGAACCTGGGAAAACAGGAGGGAGTGAATGTGGACCTCAGGCAAAACTTCCAGATCTGTTGTTCTATCCAGAAATGTCCTTCAGCAAGACCCCAAGAGTCACAGCCAAGGGCTGGAGACAGAGAACGTGTATGGGTGACTTCACGCACTCACCACCCATGTGGGGTGCAAGTTGAATGAGAGGAAGGTGGAGAACATAAAGGTGCTCGCGTGGCAAGGGAACTGGGGAGGTTGTGTCTGTGTCGGCAGCCGACTCCCTGACTCGTCGTGAGAGACTTCATTGCTTGGTTTGCCTCTTATAAGACTACAGCAAAAATGTGGTATCTATACACAATGGAATTTTATGCAGCCATGAAGAAGAACGAAATGTTATCATTCGCTGGTAAATGGATGGAATTGGAGAACATCATTCTGAGTGAGGTTAGCCTGGCTCAAAAGACCAAAAATCGTATGTTCTCCCTCATATGTGGACATTAGATCAAGGGCAAACACAACAAGGGGATTGGACTATGAGCACATGATAAAAGCGAGAGCACACAAGGGAGGGGTGAGGATAGGTAAGACACCTAAAAAATTAGCTAGCATTTGTTGCCCTTAATGCAGAGAAACTAAAGCAGATACCTTAAAGCAACTGAGGCCAATAGGAAAAGGAGACCAGGAACTAGAGAAAAGGTTAGATTAAAAAGAATTAACCTAGAAGGTAACACCCACGCACAGGAAATCAATGTGAGTCAATGCCCTGTATAGCTATCCTTATCTCAACCAGCAAAACCCCTTGTTCCTTCCTATTATTGCTTATACTCTCTCTACAACAAAATTAGAGATAAGGGCAAAATAGTTTCTGCTGGGTATTGAGGGGGGGAGCGGGAGGGGGTGGAGTGGGTGGTAAGGGAGGGGGTGGGGGCAGGGGGGAGAAACAAACCAAGCCTTGTATGCACATATGAATAATAAAAGAAAAATGAAAAAAAAAAAAAAAAAAAAAAAGACTACAGCGACCCTTCCGTTTACAGAATCCACAAGTGTCCTTGCCAATAGGTGGAGGGCTTGGGAGCCACTCTTGACTGTGACCTCGATCTCTCTCTCTCTCTCAGAACTCTTTCAAAGTATTCTTCTAAGTGTTGTACCTCAAGCAGGAAGTTTGTTTCTCATTCTAAAGGCTTTTCTGAATCAGATCTCCTACTTTGAGTTTAATTTTACCGACAATGAGATGACTCACCCCTGAACACTGTCCGAGGGCATCCTCTACTCTGTCCTGCACCCTCCTGTGGTTTCATCTTTGCTCTGACCGCATGACTGAACTATGGCTTAATTGATTCGCTGGAAATGTTGTGAGTATGACTTTCAGGAGACCTTGTCCTGTTTTAATTTGACACTCGGGTCTGTCTTGGGAAGAGGATCCTGTGGATCCCGTTCCAGGTCAGCACAATCAACTTTCTCTACACCGGATTCGGCTTGAAGCTCTCACCTGTGCTCTACCTGCAGAAATAGGAAACACCGAGTCGCACACACCAAAACTTGTCCTCTCCAGACGGTCTCTGGCCTTGTGTGGGCTCAGGGAAATATTCAGTTGTGGCTTATAACTTAGCACAGGTGGGCAGCTGGAGTCTGCAGTCACCTGCACACCTGGCTCACAGGGTGCACCAACCCGCCAGGAAAGTGAAAATTGGGGCCTTCAGTGAGCCACTGGCACAAGATGAAGTCTGCACTCGGAATTCCTGAGGGAAGATGGGGAGCTGGGCACAGGGAGCCATGGGGACCAGCAGGGAGGACTTCTTGCTGTTTAAGTTTGCCAAATTGCTTATTATCTTTGACCAAAGGTATTCTTTGTAATGAAGCAACTTTCAAATAGAATTTCTTTTGGAGGAATACTAATTGAAAGCTCTGCCCTGTGGGCTGACAAGTCATGGTCCCTGTCTGTGCAACAGCTCCTCTCAAAACGCAATTTCACAAAGTTCATTTTTGTCCAGGGCAGCCACTGAGGGTTCCAAATACCCTTAGTGACTTTAGGACATCTGGAAAGACGGAGGCAGGTGTTAAGATTGCCACACAAGCACCTGGGAGAAGTAAGAAGCATCAGGTGGAAGACAGGTCTCAGACTTGACTCTTGAGAGCCATGATGGTGGGCAGGACAGTGACACTCCAGGGCCTGCCCTTGGGGCCCCTCCCTGCCTCAGCTTCCTGGAGATGCAGACTCAATGGTCAGGCTGCTGGCATGAAAAAACCCTAAGATGCTCACTCTGGATCAAGCCAGCTCTCAGCACAGAGACAGAGACAGAAGGAGAGGCTCAGCTACTTATGTTGGTGACCTGGGGCAAGGGTCCTCCAAGTGGACAACCAGGAGAACCCCAGCAACCCCAGGTCTGTGAGAGTTGCTTGAACAGGTGCACTGGGCACCTATTGCTTCCCATCCTAGGATCCTCCTCCTACACATAGCATTTCCAAAGGCACAGCACAAATTGGGTCACACAAAAGGCAACCCAGGGGAGAGAAGGGACAGCCTGTTCTCCACAGTGGCCAGGCAAATGGGAATCACGCAGAACCAGGCTTTGAACTCAGAGCCATCTGTGAGGACCTTATCCAGTGCTCCCTGAAACCAGGTCCTCAACCAATACTGCATTTGGCCAAGACTGGGGACAGGCAAGGAGCCAGAAAAAAGGGGAGACTTTGAGAGTGGCCCAATTGGAGCTGGTCCCTGGAAACACAGAGACAGCCATGAAGCAGGAATCAGTGTGATTGCTCAGAAAGCATGTTTGACTTTCTCTGCTTTGTCCCAAATTGGACAAAGGAATACAAATTAAGGAAACTGGAGGTCACTTGGACAGGTGGTAGGGTCCCGGACTGGGTGACACAATTCCTGGGCAGGAGTCCCCCTGTCGTACAGGTTCTGGTCCTGTTCCAGTCATGCACTCAGCTTCCTGGTTTTATCTCCTGAACTTTCTGAAACATCACTGCGATTTCCAGTAGAGATTTTACATCCTCATTAGCTCTGTTCGTTATATATTGTTGTAGAAATTGGTTTCCATCTTTACCAGTGTGTGTGTGCCTTTCCTTTTATGAGAGATCTTTCTTCCCCATCATTTTTATAGGGCCACAATATTTCATTTTATGAGTGTGGGGCTTATGAATGAGTACTATAACACTTAGGTTGCTTCTAGTTTCTATCATTGTAAACAACACAGCAGTGGACATTCTTAGAGCTGTGTCTTTGCATAATCCATTAGCAGATCCATCAATAATTCCTCGGAATAAAGTTTCTTGAGCGTAATATAAGGAGAGCTGCCAATGGCAGCAGACTTTCAAAGGCCCTCACTGCATATTTTCAAATCTCCTGGAAAAACACGTGGTCTGCCATCACTGGGCTTGAAATAAAAGAGAAATGGCAGGCATTGTTGTTTACTTCTCACCAAGACGAGATATTGTATCCCTTCCCATAACTCCTCGTCCCTTCCATCCACCTCACAGAGACCAAGTGACCACCTCAGGCTTCTCATCCCAACTGGAATAAGACCATTCGCTCCCACCATGTCCTAGGCCACACACAGCCACCAGTCCTTCTGGCCCTACCCTCTCAGCTCTCAGCCTCTTATTTGTTCTGCCCCAGGCTCACTGGTCACTCCTCCAGGTCTTCACATCAGGCTCCCCCATGCCGTGGAGCCCTCAGTCAAGCCCCCGGCCTCCTTGCTCCCTCCACTCTTCTGCACACATGTATAGGCTGTGTTCCTAGCACTCCATCACAGCAGATCTGAAAGAGAACCAGTCACTCTCCATCCCCACGTTCTTGATTACTTTTTTCTTAACATTTATCATCACGAAATTATTTTTAGATTTGCTTGTTTATGGGTTTCTTTCCTGATTCACACCCCTTCTCCCATGGAATGCACAATCCATTCAGGCAGTACCAGGCATCTGGTACTGTGTTAGACCAGAGAAAGTGCCTGGTGGGGATTCACAGGATGAATGAATAGATGGACAGATGGGCAAATGGGTGGATGGATGGATGGACAGACGGATAAGTGTTCTTAGGAATACAGAGGAAGGACAGCTGTTGCCTTTCCTGGTTGGATTTTATGGGTATTGTTTTATGCGTTTTCTCTTTTTGGTCTTTCTTACACACTTGTTGGGACGAAGCAGTTCCTTAAGTCAGTAGACTTGGGCCACCTGGATGTCGTTCCCATGAGGTCAGCCCTCATGGACCTCATTGGGTCCTGATGTACCACGGCTCCACATCTCCAGAGTCATACATCTGACCAAGGCCATCTCTGTGTCTGTGGATTCTTTGGGCATCCTTATGGCAGTCCTATCACAGGATCAAAGAGGTGAGCATGCCTCTTTTGCTTCTGCATCATTCTGAAGGCCATAGCTTCCGGCTGCTCCACAGAGTACTTTCCTCCTAAGACAGCTCAAAACACAGGAGCTGAACAGTGACAGAGTCTGTCCACCACAGGAGGACATGTGCCCTCCAGACTGGGGGTCCTGAGCACTCTGGGCACAGGACTACCACCTCTCTCTTGGGCCCAAATGCTCCCAGTGTGTCTGACATGGATGACTTCTGTTCTCTGGACTCTGGTGACTTCTGTTCCCTGGACTCTGGTGACTTCTGTTCCCTGGACTCTGGTGACTTCTTTCTCATTTGTGTGGCAGCTCCTCGTCTTTCAGTCCTGTCTGGCAGCAACTCCCTGGTGAATGGAGCACCATGCAGTTTCATGTTCTCACTTTTGGAGCACAGGACAGCGTGTGGTTGTGTCTGTGGAAGGATGCGCACATCTTTCCAGTGATGTCTCAGGAAGCTCACAGTGGGCCAGGTTGTCCCACACTCCCTTGGTTTGAATGTAGCCAGCGGTGATGGTGTCCTAAGGGTCACACAGTCCTGGGCTGATAAGCGCACAGAGGGCCCAAGGTTCAGAACTGACCTTGCAGAGCACAAAGGAATGCTGGGTTGTAGGTAAGGCTAGGGTCAGAGCCTCCGCGCCTGGTCCCTGCCCTCCATTCTTTCTGGCCAGAGTCCCCTGAGGCTGGCCTGGTGTGAGGGAGCTCAAGTGTTTAGACTACACTCCTTAAGAAAGGCCTTCATCACCCCAGCCTGGTCACCTTTCCAGTGGAAAAGAACTTAGAGACAGTGTTGGTTATTTCTGAGTAGATGAATATGGGATATTCTTTATATGTCTATCTTACAAATTAATGAGCAGCTATTCACATTTAAGATACTGTGGGTATCTTAAAGTAAAATTGACAAAACACTCAGTCCGAAATGCTCACCTGAAATATGCCTCATCCACCTCCTGCCTCTGCAACTCCAAAGGAGCCTAACCAATGTCAACCAGACACAAAAATGGAAGGAGGAGAGCCTGTCAACATTCCAAGCTTAAGACCTCCATGAGCTCCTGCTCCTTGTGTGCACACAGGACAAGCAGTGACTCCTCACTGAGATGGAGGCTGAATGGCCTGCAGAGCCCACAGAGAATCCAGTGGAGACTTTGTGGTCACCTAGCTGCGATGACCTTCAACATCGCATGACATGACCATGTAAGTAAGGACCCCTGGGCTTCTGCAAAAATGAAGTCTTTCCAAGGCCAAGGGTGAGCTGAAGACACCCCTTGGGAATCCTGCAATTGGAGGTGGGTCTGGGAGACTTCTCCTCTGAGGACCCAGAGAGCTTACAAAGACACCAGCCATCCCATGTGTGAAACACTGTGCATCAGGATTCTGAGTTTCCATGCAAAGCCCAGACCCCAGGGCCACTTCCAGTGTCCCCACCCCTTGCCACAGGGCAGAACTGTCCCCCCCTCCCCATGATGGCTTCTCCCCAGAGGAGGCCATGCTGCTCCTGGAGTCTCAATGGAAGAGCACCTCCCGATCCCCCACACACAGCAGAAGTGTGGGGTGCGCACAGGGTGGGTGTTCCCTCCTCCACAGAGCTATGCTTCCCACTCACGGCCTGCTCCCTTGGCAATGGAGCTGAGTCTCGGCAGCAGATTCTGCAGGGTCCGCGTGTCGTGAGCGTGAGAAATAGATGCTTGTGAGGTTGTTTCTTGCTGTAGGAAGCTGAGTAGTACCTGCCGAGGCTGGGTGCAAAGGCAAACTGCAAAGCATGCAGATGGTGCCAGCTTCCTCGAAGGAGACCGTGAGTCACCAGGCCGTCACCAGCGTGGCCCATCCTCCAGGGAGACTGGAGTTTCTCAGCCTTTGGCAGAAACGTGTGGTCCAATGGAAAGAGCCCTGACTGCAGCCAGCAGATCTCCGCCATGTGACCAGCTGTGACCTTGGCATTGACCTCCCTGTGCTTTGTACAGGTGAGTAAGACTTACTTTAGACTTAAACAGATCTGGGATCTAAACACGGAGCCCAGGCTCCAAGTACCAGTTTAGAAAATCTAAGAAAAACAGCAGACACTGGGCATGGTAGTGAATACCTGTAATTCCAGCTACAGAGGAGACAGAGGTTAGGAGAATCTCAGTCTGAAGCCAGCCATGGGCAAAAATGTGAGACCCTATCCAAAAAAAGAATTCAAGTAAAAAAAAAGTGATGGAGATGTGACTTGGTGGTAGAGCACCTGGCGAGAAAGCGTGAGGCTCTGAGTTCAAACCCCAGTACTGCCAAGCAACAAAACAAACAGCCAGAAACAGGCTAGACGAAATCTCAGCTCTCGCTCTTGCTCTACAATTCTGTCCTCACTTGACAGTTCCCATTTTCATCTGGAGTCTTCAGTATTCCCCATTGGCTGTATCTTAAGGAATGGGTAAGTTATGGAGGACACAGTCAAGTTCACCCATGTGATACTTATCTTAAATTCAACGCGTATCACATCTATTTGAACTCTTTTCCCGTGCCTTCTGCACACCACTCCTGGGTGCCATGAGACAAGTGTGGATGCATTCATTCATCACGTCTTGTCTCGACACTGTTAGGTAGAAAATTATCCCTGAGCTCAGTGTTTCTGGAAGAAGTGTTGATTCGTAGCCATGAGACCCCAGCAGGACCGCAGTTCGGCTTCCCGGGCTGGGACTGTCTGGGCAGCTCAGTTGCAAAGCTGATGGCTGATTCAGACTAGGCCATGCGGGTGGACCCAGTCTGGACCACTGCAGGGGAAGCAGCTGCCTGGAGTGAGTACAGGGATCCCAGAGCCACGCTGGGCCACGTGAGCAACTGCGACTTGGTTCCCTTGTGGCCTCTGACATGCAATTGGCCACAGTAGATGTATTAGACCGGCCCAGATTTACTGAGACGGGAAAACATATTCCACACCTGTCAGTCAGAGGACCACCGAGCACTGCCCGCCCACCGCGTGGCTCTCACTCACTGTGGAAGTGAAGACACGGAAGCCTGGTGACCTTCCTGCACCTGTAGTCACCCACGTCACAGTGGGGCTGTTCAGAATTACATCTCCATGAGAACAGCAACTCCAGAAAAATGTGAAACTCTAGTCACTGCTGCTGTGATTTCGATGGCCCCCTCTTCCCTGTGCGTGACAATTTTGAGATTATTAGGAACAATTACTTAGGCTGCGGGTGAGTTTTCAGATGTATAAATTACATTGCAAATTAATGGTGGTTGAATTCTAGATATGATTACAATTACCAGTGCCGAGGGAGAAAGACCTCAGAACCAGTCATCAGGTAGGAAAATGTTCTAGCAAAGGTAAATAGTGTACAAATTCCTCCTAGGTTCCAGGAACTGCCACGGAGGGCCCACAGCTCACGGCCCCGTTACCGCGGCGTGGGAAAGTGGTCTCACAGTTCCTAAGTGGAGACAGTAATTAAAGAGAAATCTGAGTCACCCTGTGGCTGACGGCTGGGGACAGAAGCCAGCTCATCTACTGTCTAATTGCTGTCAGAAATGAAGGTCTGAATTCAATTTTTATAAAACAAAAACAGGCAGTTTGGGTACGAATCCTCCAATATTTAATTGGACTACATCCACCAAGCCTACGCAGAAGGTCAACTCAATTAGTTGCCAGGGACTTGTGTCCTAGCCGCTCAGTACGGCCGCGTGCCCCAGGCCTCCACAGCCGCCTGTCTGCACCTTGGTTCACCTTACCTTCTACAACTTCGCTTACATTTTTTTCTTCAATTTGTCCCATTTTTCCTTAGGTACTTTAGTTTGCAAGAAACCTTTTATCACTGAGAAATTACACTCCTTTTATTTTTAAAATAAAACAATTATACTATTAATATAAAAAAGCAACTGTCCCTGTGTCACCAAAACCATCCTGCACATCTCTATCTGGACTCTCCAAGACCCGCAGTAAGATCAGAATCTCCCTGGACAGCACCGCCCTCAGTTGGAGGCAGACCACCCACCGGCAGGCTGCAGGTGTCCGGGGTGGTGTGGTTGGGACTCAG
This sequence comes from Castor canadensis, assembly GCF_047511655.1. Classification (NCBI taxonomy): domain Eukaryota; kingdom Metazoa; phylum Chordata; class Mammalia; order Rodentia; family Castoridae; genus Castor; species Castor canadensis. Next base: position 157,658,477 of record NC_133393.1, read on the forward strand.
GCTGCAGCCCAAGAGTTGGTGGGGAGGACTCTGTTCTACACCCACAGCCTGGGTGACCAGCACTTTACCTGCCCTATGGTGGGGCATAGAGCTTCCAAAACAGCTAGGCAGCTTTACCCTGGGGTCACCAGGATGAATGCACCTGACCGAATCCATCCTGAGCACGGGAGAGGTCAGAAGTGAAGACCGCACCTCTGTGTTCCCTGCATGGAGTCAAGCTCTCAACATCTCTCTCTAGCTGGAAGGGGTGTGAGCCTAAGCCGGCAAGTTCTGGAACCAAGGTGAAGCCAAGCCACAGAGTCCCTGCCTCCCAGCCACCTGTAAATAGGACCTTTGTGATGGCTTGGAAGACAGAGCATGGCTTCGCTGGGCCATTTCAGACCCCTCACTGTGGTATCCACAGTGGACATCCTAGAGAGACGACAGACCCTGACATGACCACTGGCCCAGGTATAAGGACAGCATGTTCAATGTGACCTTTTTGTTAAGTAAGTCCTTGAGAACATCCACAGCATTACATGCAAGTTAAAACACAGAGCCCACTGATGGTGGTTCTTGAGAATAAATGGCTGCATGTCATTTAATAAGAGTAATAAGATTTAATTTGATAAGATTGTCCTCCCTACCATGTGCCAGCATGGCAACACCACACCCAACGTGAGGGGTGAGCTCTCTGCCACGTGTGGGCAGAGTGGACAGAGAGGTAGAAAGGGATCCTGCATACCTAGAAGGAGAGGTGCATGCAAGCAGGCATCCTGGGGACAGTCATTTTCTTCTCGGGAACGTTTGTGTGGAACGTAAAATTCCTTTTAAAATTCCCAGTAGCTCCTTGTCCTAGATACTCTCACTTACCTGTGGCTCTGCTTTTGTAGTGAGCTGGACATTGACTTTGGGATCATCAGAGGACGATGAGGTAGCTTGGGGCTGATTTTTGTGGCCCTGACTCATCAATAACATTCTAAATGGCTTCTTGGTTGTTTCACTTATTAAACATTTGCCAGGAGAATAAAACACAGAATAATTTATTCTGGTAGGAGGATTTTTTTTTCCCTAAAAACTTTGCACAAAAGCAGTTATTAGGCCCCCTAATAACTGTGGGCCTCACACAAGTCTGGTGGGAGAACAGGAAGATCTTTTCAAGTCTTAAATGAAAGCTCTCCCAACACACTCCAGGAAACCGGGAGCCCAGAGGTGTAATTGTGCACTAACAGCCGGCCTCCTTGGCCGAGGCCTGTGCCAGGAGCCGGTGGGCCTGGGAGGTTTCCTGGTGCCTCCCTTCCCATCTCCAAGGCCTCTGGGCTGCCGGTGGGGAGGGAGGCAGGCAGCAACAATCCATCACTGTTTATGAGGTCGGCACAGAGGCTGTGCTTGCTGCTGGCTGGCCAGAGATCTAGACTCTACTGAGGGGGAGGCACGGGGAGCTGGCGGTCCTGGGGGTCCTTTCTGGGAGCATATGCAAATACAGCGGCCAGGACTTAATTGCTGCTGTCAAGCCAGGGAATGCAAATTTATCAGCCTGTCTTTTGCAGCCTTCATTAAGAGTTGGAGGATGGTGGGTGGGAGTCTCTGCTCTCCATCTCCCACCAAGATGAATGAATCGAGCAGCAGCTATTTTATAGCCAGAATTTCCAACTATAATCTCAAATCTGAAAGCACGCACAGAGCCTGTCGGATAACATACAGACCTAAAAAGGTGCGGAGGCCTCTTGCAGACAGAGCAGAACCCAGAACCGTGAAGGGTTTGCGTGGTGCGCAGCTCGCAGGAGGCGCTGTGCAGCACAGCGGTTTCTCCTGGGTTCCCTGTGAGGGACTTGGACGCAGCCTGGGTCTTGCTCCACTGAGATGACCTTGGAGGGTGCTCTGTGATGCCAGTGTGTGTTCGTTCCCAAAGCAAGACACTTGCCAAAATCGAAGGTGTAATGCTCCGTGCTCAGGCACACTATTGCTTAAGTGCTAACGTGTCTAAACTGCCAACCCTTTAGAGCTTCTCCCCAAGATACAATTCATATGCCATAAAATTCGCCTCTTTCAAACGTGTGCAGTTGGATCATTTTTAGTCCTGATGACTATGGCTTTGTGGTAAGGTTTGGCACCAGGAAGTCGGAGTGCATCAGCTTTGCTCTTTTCTGTCAGTGTTAACTTGGCTACCCTGAAATGCTTGAATTGTCACAGGAATTTCATAGTCAGCTTGTCTCTTTATTCAGAGGAGATTCAGGGGCAATGGCATCATATCTGCACATCAATTTGGGGAGACTCAGATTCACGCATTCTCTCCCTGGTTTTCGATTCTCTGCTTTGTGGATTTCCGTCTAACCTCATCCTGGCCTTCCTTCTGCTCAACTGGGGCCTGGTCCAATGGTAAAGGGAAATATTAGGTGTTAGTGTGAAAACTTTATTCTTTTCAGAGCTATAAGTTTCCTCCCCATACTGCTTTAGCTGTCCAGCAGCTTCCTTGAAGGCTGGATAAGCTGCATTCCCTGGAGCTCATTTCACTCATCTTGAAATACGTCTCGATGTTTCCGTGATTTCTTCCTGGAGTCACTGAGCATTTCAGGACATGCTGATTCATTTCTTCACATTTGTGAATTACCCAAAGCTGCTCACACTATTGACTTCCTCCTGTGGCTGGAGAACAATCTTCCTGTCACTTCAACCTTCTCTATTCACCGAGGCTTCTTTGGTGGCCAGGAACTGGCCTGTCCTGCAGAGCTTCCATCTGCCCCACACCCCATAGTGACTGTCTGTGCTCTGGGTTCACAGCTTGTCCAGGGTTCTCTTTCCTTCCTAGTGCTCAGCTTGGTTGCTCTTTTTCCATTATTGAATGTAGGTATTAAAATATCCCACTATTATTTTTGGTGGTACTGGGATTTGAACTCAGGACCTCATACTTGCTAGGCAGGTGCTCTACCACTTGAGGCACTCCGCCAGCCTTTTTATGGGCTGGTTATTTTTGAGATCAGGTTTCATTTTACGCCCAGGACCAGCATGGATTACAATCCTTCTGTTTGTGTTTCCCCAAACAGGACAGGTGTCCACCATGCCCAGCCATTGCTTCAGATGGGGACTTGTGAACTTTTTGCCTAGGCTGGCCTTGAACCAAGATCCTCCTGATCTCTACCTTCCGCTTAGCTAGGATTCCAGGATTGAGCCACTGCAGCAGGTCACATCTCCTGCAGTTTTGTTGAATTTTCTGTCTCCCTTTGATTTTGCCAGTTTTTGCTTCCTGATTTGGGGGTCTCTCTTGCAGGTGCATGCATGTTGATATTGTGTCTTGGGGATGGACGGCCCCTTCAGCCTTACGAAATGCACCCGCACAAGCACTCTTTCCCTAACCTCTACCGTGTCGGCCATTACCACCACCCACCCCCGGTCCAGCTCGTCTGCCCTGCACTGCCGACCTGTCTGTCTCTGAGGTGCATCTCCCTCAGACAGCAAACCGGGCAAGTCACCATCTGTCTTCTGTACGTCGGATGTCACTTTGGTGCTATCTCCTCACTGTTGCCTGTTGTGTGTTAAAAAGATACTCACTAGCACAACTTTTTTATTTCCTCGTCATTTCTCCCATATGTTATTTTGAGTTACTTTCTTAGTTATGTTGTCCTGGGGATTGCAATTAATATCATAATTCATACCAACCTGATTTAGGATAATATAATATGAATTTAATTTCAGCAGAATGAAAAGTCTCTGCTCCTATCAGCCATCCCCCACACTCTGCGCTGTTGTTTTCAAACAACTTACACCTGGTTGTATGGAGCTCCCATAAACTCGGCGCCATAGTTACTGCTGTGTGTAATGCTCTTTAAGATGAGGGAGGAGAAAAACATCACCAACAAGCCGATGGCACAGTCACTTACCTTGCCGCAAACTTACCTTTACTGCTTCTGGAGTCCCTGATGTGGACTTCAGCTGATGCTTTCAGCCTTTGATTTCAATCTGAAGAACCCCCCTTAGGGGTGCTCTGGTAGTGGGAACCCCTCAATTCTTTATCCCAATTCCTCCTTCAGTTTTGAAGGATGGGTTTGTGGAGGGGACCCTCGACTGACACTTTGGTTTCTGCAGCTCTCTGCTGCCTCCTCCCACAGCTTCTGTTTTCGGGTCCCTCTCTGCCCTGACTTCCAGCAGGGTGAGGATGAGCCTTTGAGTTCATCCAACTTGGAGCTCTCTGTGCTTCTCGGTTCTCTACATGGATGGTTTTTTCCCCACATATTTGAGAAATTCTCACCATTTGTTTGTTTAAATATTCTTCCTGGCCTTCTTTCTCTGCCCCGTTGCTTTCTGAGACTCCCAATAAGCATCTTTTGGCGTGCTTGATGGTGCACCCCCACACGACTCTGACCCTGTGTGCATTTTTATTTTACTCTCTTTTCTTTAATTTGGATACCCCCTGGCCTGCCCTCACTCTGGTTCTGATTCTCCCTTCTCTCTCTCCAAGCAGCTGTGGAATCCCTCTAGTAAAGTTTTCACTTCAGGTCCTGTATTTTTCAACTCCAGAACTGTTACTACAGCTGATACCTCTTCACTGAGATTCTGTTTGGTGAGATAAGTTCCACACTTCCCCTTAGCTTTTAGACAAGTTTGCTTTGGCTCTTTGAACGTGCTTTGAGTCTTTATCAACTGAGTCCGGTGTCCGGGCCTCTCGGGGCATTGGCTTTTGGCTCTGCTGATTGATTTTTCCTGTGTGTGGCACATGACTTCATTGCTTTTCTGGGTCATAATTCTTGCTGAAAACTGGACATTTTAAATACTATTATATGGCGATGAGAGATTGGATTGTTTCCCTCTCTGGGATTTGTAGTTAGCTTCTTGCGTTTGTTGTCCTTGTTGCTTGTTTAGTGGTCTTTACTAAGTGATTCTCTAAAGTCGGTATTGTTTGCCATGCCTGACCACTGAGGTCTCTGCTAGGTTAGCTTTGAGGTCAGCTCGTGACTGCCAGAGTTTCCTTAACTGCCTGGGATCTGTGTCTCCCTGTGTCTGTGACAAGTGGGACTGTGCGTTCCACGCTCACCAGTCAACATCACCTCCCTTCCTGCCTGTGCAGAGCCTCCAGGCCAGCCAAGGGTGAAAGGGTCGGGATGGGTAGGGGGGCTCCTCAGAGTTTTCCAGGGCTCTTACACTGCCCTGGGCATCCCCACAAATTTGCAAGCAGTATTTCAATTCCCCAGGATACTTCAGAGGTTGTCTGAACCCCAGTGGACATCTCATTCCCCAGACTTCTTTAGTAAACTTCTCCAAACACCCTAGATTAGAGGCTTTTCATATTGTGCAAGCTCTGAGTCAGGTCACATAAGAGAGAGTCCCGGGAAAAAGCCAAAAGCAAGTCCTGGCGGTGCTCTGAATGAAGCTTGGAGGAAGCCACAGGCCCTTCCCATGAGGCAGACCGGCTGGGGTTCCCTGTAGTGTCAGCTGCTGGGTCCCAGGAGACTGAGAAGCTGCAGGCAGGAGTATAAAAACCAGCCAGGATGGGGTGCAGCAAAGCTCACTGCTACCCTGCCATGGGCACCAGAACTGATGGAGCAGAGAGCTGCAGGAAGTGGTGCTGAGGACCCGAGGCCAGGGGGAGCTGGTGGACTGAGATGCTGGGACGGGCCCTTGGAAGGCGGCACACAGTGATGGGTGTGGCTAATACCACCTTTGGTTGACTTTGAGCCAATGGCCTTCCCTGGTGTGGGTGAGCCTCAACCAATCAGTTGAAGGTCTGAAGAGCAAAACCTGAGGTTTCCCAGAGGAGAAGAAATTCTGGCTCTGGATGTAGTGTCCACTCCTGCCTCAGTTTCCAGCCTTCCCTACAGATGCTGGACTGCTGGCTTTCACTGGCTCTGTGCTTCTGGAGGTCATGAACTCTGCTATGGCCAGATCTCCCACAGCTGCTGTTGGACACTGTGCAGTGATGCAGGAAGTCTTTGCGAGTCACAGAAACAGTGGAGGTTGGGGTAATTCTCATTTTCTACCCTCTCTTTCAACTCTGACTTGCTTGACCTTGTCCTCAAACAAAGCACAAGACTGGCAGTCCACCTCTGTGACCTGTGTCTGATTGTCCTCCTCAGGGCTCCATCCCTAGAGCAGGTCCTCCATGAAGCTGGAAAGCTCTTCCCCAGCCACCCCTGACCTGGCCCTGAGTGACCTTGGTGGAGAAGACTTGCATCAGGCCTGGCTGCAGGTGAGTCTGCTGTAGGACAGGAACTTCTGGTTCAGGTTCTTCATAGCCAGAGCTGACCACAAAATCAGGGACTGAGCCCTGCCAGGAGTGCTGGCCTTGGAGGGTCAGGGGTCTCATTACAGAAATTGGGGTGTCACTTTACCTGATTTAAACTCCACTAACAGACATTCACCAGTCTCTACCATGTCTGAGGGGATGCAAGGGAAGGAGGGGAGAGGTGAATCCAACACCCTCTGTCCTCAGAGAGCTCACCGGCCACTGGGTGGAGGCAGGACAGGCAGGTGAGAGGGAAGCAGGAGCCCCGGGCTGCAAAGGGAAAGCTGGTGCCCCTGCTGCTCCCATGCATCTGTTTATCCCCTGAGCTGAAAGTCCCACCTGTGCCTGGGAGCAAAGGACTCCCAGGCAAAGAGCAGGGCAGGCACCAGGTCAACAGAGCACGAAGTGAGCAGAGACCAAGCCTTTCCCTGTGACCTTCACTGCAAATGCTCTCCAGTGTAGAGAATCCCAGTGTTGGTGAAATAATTAAGTGGACCCCCAACTGTAACAGGAAACTCCCGGGCTTGAAGGGGCTCTGAGCCCTGGAGGCTGGAAAGGCTCACCTGGTTCTAGGCAGCTCTGCCTGGGTGTCGCATGAAGGAGGTAGGAATACCAAAGTCCGTGTTGTTCTGGAATTACAGAGGAAAACAACGACAGATTCCACTTCATTCCTAGAATGTGGTACCCGGGCATCCCCAAGCTGGCAAGGACCTGGGTACCTCCCTGCTGCTGGGAACAAGCATGGCACAGCCAGTGGGGAAGACAGTGGGTGGTTCCACAAAACTGAGTGCTTTTTACAACACCACACAGCAGCACAGAGGAGCTGAAAGTCTGCATGTGACAATTTACAGCAGCTTCATTCAAAGCTGGCAAAACGGGAGAGACCAGGACGCTCCTTGGTAGGTGAGGGGATGGATAAACTCCGGTCCCTGCAGACGCGGGGCTGTGGTCAGCACTGAGAGATGAGCCATCGCGCCTCAGCGGCAGGACCGGAGCTCACCTGCGAGCGGAAGAAGCCAACCTGAGAGCGTGGTTCCAAACAAGGACACTGGGGAAAAGGCAAAACTGAGGACAGTGAAGGTCCCGAGGGTTCCCTGAGGGGAGGGAGGCATGAGTGGGGGGTCCTAGCAAGGCACGGCCCTTGCTCTGCTCCGTGTGCTCCAGGGATGGGGGACATGTGTCATCATACCTTTGCTCAAAGCACAGGACATAAAACAGCAAGGCGAGCCCCAGTTAAACCATGGGCTCTGGTGATCCTAACGCACTAGCACAGGTCTGTCGACTGCAGCAAGACGGAGGCAGAAGAGGAGGTAGGAGAGCCGGCCATGGCTGGCTGTGGCGGTGGACCTGGAGGAGCGTAATGAGCCAGGGACACTGAGAAGGAGAGGACAGGTCACCTGCAGAGGGTCAGAAGAAGACTAAAGCCTTGGGAGCTAGGATTTCGGCCTGGTGAGACCCAGCCTTGGGCTTGTAACCTGAGGACTGTCAGGTGACAGCATCTGCATGGTTTTCAGTCACGGAGGATGGTTGAGTCACACACAGCTGCAGGTTGCTGGCACTGTGTCTGTACCACAGTCGCCGGCCACACCCACTGTTCTGCAGGTCCCCTGGTTCCACACAGTAGATTAATCTTGTTCGTGGCTGCATTATTGTCCTCACCTATTGCATCTACCCGACTCCTGTGTGTGTGCATTTAGGTATTTTCAGGGGTTGCTGTTTGCTTAACTTTGGGGGATACCCACCCACTCTTTCCTCCTCTCTGTCATTTTCAGTCTCCAGCAGGACAGTGGCCTGGCCTCTTCCCTCTCAACCAGGGCAGGGTGAATCCTCCAGCTGCAATTCTTGGGCTCTGCATGAACTTCCAAGAGACTCCAGAGGGGGACTGTGCAGATGTCAGGCCTTCACATGGGGGTAGCACTGCTAATCCTCACTTAGCATTGGATCCTTCCATTTCTCTTCACCCTCAGGGGCTGGGGACCCAGCTGGAGCCACCACCCACCCTGAAGGGGAGGCTGTCCCTAGAACTGAGGCTGCTGCTGCCCCCTGCAGGTGTGACCTCCACCCTGCAGACTCCCACAGAAATCCAACCTGACACAGGGGACCAAGGTCGAGGACCTGCCTTTGCAGAAGCAGCAATTCAATTGGGGAAGAAAAACATGTTTTCTTTCTGTCTCTGCCGATTTGGAAAGTGGAAGAAGCTGATTTCAAGGGGGCCTTGGGGAAATAAGAGGAAACAGGCTTTCGAAGAACTGGAGGGTGGAAGAGGGAAGCACAGCATGTGACAGAAGTGATTCTCAAAGGAAAGAGGGTGTTGAGCCCCTGGGGATGACTGCAAACGGCCCCAGACGCCAGAGGCATGGGGAGGGATCTTGTCAGGGGCCACAGACTTCATTTCAGAGCCACAATGCCAATGGCAGCCCCTACCCACTGTGGAGAAGACAGGGGAGACACAGGTGGACCACAGACACAGGCAGCAGGTGCATGGAGGCCTAGCTGTTGGTGCACTGGGGCAGTCTGGCATCTCTGTAACCAAGGGTGGACCATCTTGCTGGCTGCCAGGGGAGCCAGGTTCTCCATGTCCAGGGAGTCCTTCATCTTCCTGCAGTGGGACAGAGGAGCACCAGAAGGAAGCCCAGAACACCTGCCCTAGACACGGACAGAAGTCTCTTCATTCTTAGTGCTTGGGTTCCTGTGTCCTCCTTCGCTCCGCACCTCCAGTTCTCCTCATGGCTGTGGTGGCCACTGGCCTCCAAGACATGCTTTGGGCCGTCAGTGTGCCATAATGAAAGCAATAAAATCTTATTTCCAACAGTGATGCAGGCTGAAGGGGTTGGTAAGTCTGATGCCTGATGCGGGCATCCTCCTGGGGTGAGGACCCTCTTCCTTTTCACGGAGCTTCTTGCTGTGTCCTCCATGATGGAGAGGGTAGGAAGAAACCCTGTCTTCTTACTCAGGCACTAGTCCCTTTGTGGGCCCACCCTCAGGACCTCACTAAGCCTAACTACCTCTCAGAGGCCCTACTACCATCACAGGGGCGGGGGGGCGTGTGTGACTTTGGCGTACACAACATTCAGTCTCACAGACTCTCCCCAACCTTCCTCAGGCTGACTTTCTGGTCCTCGCACACCACCATGAGCCTCTGGGAGCAGAGGTGTGCATGTCCCCTTGCTCAGAATCAAGTCCCTGTGCTTCAGGACAGCCGGAGCTCAGAACACAGCTGTTGGTGACACCCATGTGCTGGTGTCTGACGCAGCAGATCTGCAGATTGGGGTGCAGGCTGTGTTTCTTCAAGCACCAGGTGCTGTGGGTGCCAAGGGTCAGTGCCCTCACACTGAGGGTCGCGGCTGGTGCACCAGGCTGCAGCACAGATGGCTCTGGACGAGCACAGACGGAATCCATGGCAGATTCCCTGCAGACCACAAGGAGCTGGCCGCAGACATTTTGTGCGGCCCTTAAAAACCATCAATTAAAAAACAGCAAGGGCCAAGATGGCAGGGAGCACCTGCAGGCCAGCCCACGCTCAGGGACTCAAGCCATGCACTGTCATCTGAGCACGTGCTTCTCTTCCATTCCAGCCTCTGACAGGCTGAGATGGAGAGCCAGCTATAGTCGCTCCAACTCTCCTCCCACGGATGAGCCAGCTTCCTGAGTCCTGGGGAGCCCTGAAGGACAGGGTCACTCAGTCATTGTAATGACAACGGAGCTGTGTGTGCACATGTGTGTCTTCATGGTTTTGCATATGTGCACGTATGAGTAGTGTGTGCATGTTTGCGTGTGTGTCTACGAGTTTCCAAGTTCCTGCGTCAGCCAGCAGCAGTGATCAAACCATCGCCCAACTCTGGTCTCCACTGCATTTCAATGGACAGAATTAGGGTGGGTACTGGGAGACGGGGCCTGTTCTAGGACTGGGGCTGGAAACAGAGAAGATGATTCAGAAACATCTTGTAGTGCAAAAAGTAAGGAAGTGCTCAAAAGCAAAGCCAGGGTATGACACAGAGGTCAATGGGGAGAGAGGTCCACCATGACCAAAACCAGAGAAATTTAAGCAGCAAAATAAATCATGACGTATTGGATTCCAGTCCTGATACAAATAAATGTCCAAGGAGCCACACGGAGGCAAACAATTGAACGAATGTGAGTGGGTGAAGATGCCAGCTTCCCTTGTGGAATTCCTAGTACAGTTGTGGATTTTCTGCAGAGGGGGAGGAGGCGTGACTCCCTGGTCCCGTGTGCACCTGCACTCAAGGACTTTCCTTCCATGCATTGAATGTGGTTAAGGGTGAGTAAGAAAGTCTCTGTTCTGTCTGTGCTGCAGAAACTTGACAAATGTGACCTCAGCCTCATGGGCAGGTCTGATATAAACAGCTATGAGGCATGAAGATGGATGGAAAGTACGATCCTTGATGTGATGTGATATGATATGATATGATATGATAAAGGGCACTTTATCTTTGTGGGATTCCTCCCAGTTACCCATAAACTCAGGCTGATCATGAGAAAAACAGACAAGTTACAGCCAAGGGACCATCTGCAAAATACCTGATCAGCACTCCTTAAAACTGTCCAGGTCTTAAAAAACAGGGGAAGTCTGAGAAACTGCCACAGCCAAGAGGAGACATGACGACGACTCTCTGTCCCATGGAACTCTGGGAGGGATATTAGGTAATGATAAGGACTACGAATTAACTGTGGCCTTTAGTCCGTTAATTGTTACGAAGAGATGACACTAACATAAGATGTTCACCGTGAAACACCGTGCAGTGCACGGCACCTCTCTGAGCTATCTTGTAACTTTCCCATCAATCTGGAACTACTGCAAAATTCAAGTTAATTCAAAAAATAAAAGGCAGTGAAGACCCAAAGTTCTGAAGCAGCCGTTTCCACAGGAGCAGGCTGTGTCCTGACTTTCTGCCACCGGGATGTCAAATGACAGAGCCGGGACCAGTGTGTGCACTGGTCATGATCACTCAGCCGTGATCACCTGCAGCCAATGGTTCTGATGCACAAGGATGTGGGATTCTAGGTGACCTTCCTTGTCGATTACACTTCCTGCCCTGGACGGGAACACTCAAGCAAATTATTTTTCTTCAAGTGCAATTAATTTCTCTGATCAAACTATTGCCAGCTGCCAACGGCCCAAAGGACCCAGCAAAATGACCTAGTTCTCAAACAAAGCTAAGTCTGTTCCTGTCCACGAGAAAGGAGCCACCAGCTAGGCAGTCTCCGTAACATCTCAGAAGGGATTTCAAAGGTAGGGAGTCATGAGAGGCGGAGCTCCCTGAGCAGCACCCATCACTGTGTGAGTGTCTGGGGGGACGGGTGAGTGGAACAGGGAGGATTTTGAGAAGTGACAATCTAGGACTGGTGAACACAGGGAGGTTGTCTTGGAAGTGATCCTGGCAGAACAAACAGAGCTGAGCCCAGTCCCACTGGGCAACCCGACTGTGGTTCTGACGGGGGGTTGCTTGCCCTGACGAACACTGGCTGAGGTAAATGAACTCTCACCAAGTCCTCAGGATGGAGAATGAAGTCATTTGTGACTCTGTCTTCTGGTGACACCCTAGGCAGAATGGCACAGTCTGTTAAGTAGAGAGGGGCGGGTGACTGTGAGGGCTTGCCTCCCCCGGGGAGCATCTGGCATTTCCTTCCTGCGCCTGCCTGCTGAAACTGGTTGGTATTAAATTGACCTGTTTTTCTTGGCCTTATATTTAGGATTCAGCTTCTGGGCAGAGGTCTGCTTTGCTTCACATTTCAGGTCTTTTATTGTCACTTTTACTCCAGTTATTTGCTACCTGATAGTTCCCTGAGGCTGGGAGACTCATGGCTCCTTCTCTGTATGGCTTCCTGCTGCAGGCAGGGCTGACCCTGATCTCTGGCGCCTGTGCATCTTTGGGGAGCCACAGCACCCCAACCTGCAGCTCCCAGGTCTCCTGAGCACACCACAGAGACATTTCTCCCCTTGTCAACTCTCATGGCAGGGCAGACCCCGTGCTCAAGAGGCCCCATTTCCCTTCCTGGCGTCTCCATCCTTATCTCTTTTATTTCCCTGGTGGGCCCTTTTGACCTTCCTGGCCATCACAAATGGAGCAGGACCTCCACCTCCAAGTTGGTTCTACTTGCAGCAAAAGTCTCTGGGGCAATGGGTCCCCAAGGGCTTGCCTGGACTCCTCTGGGGATGAGGTCAGTAGATGCAGGAACTAACGCTCAGTCAGACAGAAGGAAGCTGTCCAGCCCAGGAGCTGGTCAGAATGTGAGGCCAGCACCCTCTCCTTTAAGGAGAGTTGTTGTCTCTGGGAGAGAGTGCCCCAAAGTTGGCTATGCCTTCAACACAGTGCATCAGCCACCTCACCATCACCTGATTTTTTTTCACAGAAACAGAGGAGGACACACAACATACAGAATCGATGCAGGATCCTAAAGATGGACCCCACAGCAAGCATTGCCTTTGCCTGAGGCCCGGGGTGTCCTGGAGCGACCAGTTCTTCTTTCAGCCCCCTCAGGTACACTCAGGTGTGTTCCCCACCCCTCGAGGCCAGTATATTCACCTATCTGGAGCTTGCTGGGCCTTGTGCAATGTAAGCCCAATGAATAGACACATCGCTAGGCTTCTGGCACTATCTCTGCTCCTTTTATGATCACCCATACCCTGGTCTTGACCTTCGAGCCCCACCTCTTCTTTTGTAGAAGGAAGTCAATAGGAAAGTGTGCTGGGTGGGGGGCAGGAGGAGATCTGAGCCTCCAGAGTCCACTTTGCCCTGTCAGTTTAGGCCGCTCCTGGCAGCTGGAGTTAACAGCAGTGCTCGAGCTCAGTGTCCTGCTCTACTCCATGACTCAGTGCTCACAGCGTCCTCATCCTCGCAGTCTTGGTATTAAGCTGGCTCCACCTTCCTGTGCAGAAAGGCAAGGGAATTAGGGGTCAAGGCAGTAGCCCACAAATGAACAGTTGCCCATCACTCCATGGAGCACTGGCAGGAGTAGCAACCAAGGATTGCCAGAGGCAGAGGAGGTCTGTGCAGGAACTTTGGGGTAGCAAATGCCCGGAAAGAAAGCTGGCCCATGTGCCAGATCCATAATGGGCAGAAATGAAGTTTGCACTTCGTGTTCCAGAAGCTGGGTATGAAGGGTTGCTATGAAGCAGCCTTGGGAGCCAGGTCCCTTCTAACACCAAAACAGCTCCAAGAGAAACAGCTGGCTGGGGCAAGAAGCTGTCCCTGCCTGCCCACAGGTGAGTCCATGAGACACCAGCTGAAGATCACCCAGGTGAAGGCAGCTGAGAAAAGTTGGCATTGCAGGATGGAGCCTTTGCACAGAGAAACTCACAGCAGAAACCAAGCTGGGAGACATGCTCAGATGGGGAGGGCTGCAGACCATGAGCAGAGTTAAAGGACAAACTTGGAGGGAACAAGTGGATTGAGGAGATGCTAGAAACAGTGGACAGCCCACTCTGGGGACTCCATGCCTTGCCCTCCTCACCAGGCTTATTCACTAGAAGAAGGATTTCCACGTGCTATTGTACAGGTAAGAATGTCACCACCTCCCCAAATGTCTCTCTCCCTTTCTTGAGCAGGTCACGGACACAGGTGGCTTCTTGGTGCTTTTTTCTGGATCCCTGACATCTCCAGGAAGGAATTCCAAAGTACAGAACTTGACCTTGGCCTCCAGAATTTCCAGCATGATCTGGTCAATGAGGAAACTGTGGGGCGCTCCAAAGCTCATCCTCTGCATTCATCATCAGCTGTCTACCAGGAGTTGGTGGCACCAGACACTTGTCCTGGATATTTTTAAGAGGATTAATGAGACACACCCTGTCCATTTCTTGGAGAGTCAAGTTCAGTGATGAGGCCCAGGTCCCAGGAGCCCTGAAAAGGAACTTCTCTTTTCTCTGCCACTTCTCCCACATTTCTGCTACCTTTCCTACACACACACAAGCACACATGTACACACATATGCATTCACACATATACACACATTGCACACTCACACACACATGCACACACACACACTCAAACAAGAGTGCATCAGTCTTCCCCAGTGTGCCTTCTCTAGAGAGGTCCTGGGGGGGGCGTGGAGAGTGGGGAAACACAAACTTAAAATGATTGACGAGCAGCATGCAGACTAGAAGTAGATCCCAACCCCCTAGCCCCTTCTACAAAGACACCAATTAAAGAACTGCCCAGCAATACCACCAGGACAGCTCAGAAAACAATGAGACTCTGCAGCAACTCAGTGGAGCAGGAAAACATTTTCTGTCACTGCATAGAGAAGTTCAGAAAGCACTTTCCCCATGTGACAACATCCCTGCAGTCCAGACAGCTCAGAGTCAACAGGAAACCCTGAGCCACAACTTCCCCCACTGTGGTGGAAAGGAGAGCAGGAGGACCCCAGCAGAGGTCACCCCTGCAGTCTTCACCAACACTGACCCTGGCTCGTGCCCACTTCAGCGAATGGAGCCACCTGAAGTCCATGCTGCTGAGTGCACCCTGCATAGCACCTAGGTGCCAGAAGTACCTGCCTAGCCATGACTTCCCTTTGCAGAGGATAAGGAAAACAGTAGCTGTCACTACCAAGAATCCACAACAGACACCAGATTTAGTGGATAAGGACACCCACAGCCTTTGTCAGTGCCCACCTGAGTTAATGGAGCTGTCCAGAGACCATGCGGATATGGAACAGCCATGACCCACCCATTAGTTAACCTCATATCCACTTACAGTGAACATTCTGCACCCCAAAGCAAGACGGTGGGCTGAGAGGTTGGAAAGGCTAGGATGGTGGGGTGCAAATTTGGAAGCACATGAATGCACCTTCAAGTACACACACATCAACACAAGGCCATAAGGAGCATGGACAGTCCATGGCAGATGACATGACCAACACAGTACAACAATTTCCAGAAACTGACCTCAGAGAATGGCCAGCTATTAATTGCCTGACAACCGATTCAAACTTATTGTTTTAAAGAAGCTCAAAGAACCTGAAAAGAACACAGGCAGGGAACTCAAGGAAGTCAGGAAAACAATGTGTGAACAAAATGAGAACTTCAACAAAAAAACACAAATCATTTTTTTAAAAATCCAGAAATTACAGAGCTAAAGAATACAACAAATGAAATAAAAAATGCAACAGGGAACTTTGACAGCAAAGAAAATAATCTGAGAGGTCGAAGACAGGTCATTTCAACTCATCTAGTCAGTGAAAAGCAAAAAGGAACTACTGAAAAGAGAAGGAAAGCCTACAGGACTTATGGGACCCCTCAAGCCAGCCAACATAAACACCACTGGGGTTCCAGAGGGGACAAGAAAGAGAAAGCAGCTGAAAGTTTGTGCAAATAAGTAATAGCCAAAACTCACCAAATCTTGGGAAGGAAGTGGGCTCCTAAATTCGTGAATTTCAGATGCTTCCAAAGACAAGATCAAGTCACATTATAATCAAATTGCGAAAACCAAGAACCCAAGGACATAGAGAATTTTTTAAAGAAAAGTGACTGATCACATGAGTCATGACAGTCTTATGGGAGCTTTCATAAAACTATCAGCAAATTTCTCACTGAAACCTTTCAGGCCAGGAGAGACTGGGATTATACATTCAAAGGACTGAAGGGAAAAATGCCAAATGAGAACTATACTCGGTAACACCACCCTTTAAAAACACTTTGTGAAGGAGACGCCATCTTTCCCAGACAAAGATGGAGGATGCTTATGCCCACCAAGCTTTACAAAAAGCACATGAGGGAGATCTTCAAATTGAGATGAAAGTAAGCTAAACAATAGTGAAAAAGCAGATGAACATTTTGCTCTCACTGGTCACAGATACGATGTGGACAAACAGAATAATGCAGTGCTGAACGGTGTGTATAAATTACTCTTCACCCTCATACAAAAGATAAAAAGTAAAAGCTCATGCATGGATACGCCATGTAAAAAGAATAAACTGACCACAGGGATGCAAAGGACAGGGCTGGGGAGGGGTAAAAGTGCAGTGTTTGGAAGTGTGAGTAAATTACCTGCTTATCAACTTAAAATAGATGGTTACATACTAGCCTTGAGGCAACCACATAGAAAAAGGTGTGTGAGAGATATGCAAAAGATAAGATAAGAATCAAGCAAGTCACTTCAAAAAAAAAATCAATCACCCAGGAAGACAGCAAGAGAGAATGAGAGGTTCAAAGGATTGCAAAATGGAAAATATGACAATAGTAAGTTCCCACCTGTCAACAATGACTTGAAATGCAGCTCTATTAACTCCAAGTGTGGATGAGTAAAAGTGAAGAGCCTTCCATAGCTGTCCACAGGAGACTCACAATATATTTAAAGACAAACACTGCCTGAAAGAAACAGGAGGAAGAAGATCACCCGTGCAAGTGGTAACTACAGAAAGGAGCAGAGACTGCATTTATCAGACAAAGTGTGGGGACAAAGAAGGTCCTTGTGGCAAGTTAAAAGGCTCAACTCAACAGGAATATATAACAAATGTAGATATGTACTCAACCAACATCAGAGTACACCATATATAAAACAAGGATGGACAGATGTGAGGGTAGAAAAATGACAGCACAATAATGGGGGGCTTCAATGTCCCACTTACAATAACGGACAGGGTGTCCAGGTATTACAAAACAGTTGTCCTAGGGCTGGAGGACTGGCTTGAGTGATAAAGCTCCTACCTAGCTAAGCATGAATCCTTGAGTTCAAACCCCATGACTGCTCAAAATAAAATCAAATGGAAGAAGAAACAGTTGACTTGAGCAGCACTCTGTACCAAAGAGTCTATTTGTGTGACTTCCCACCCAGCAAAAGCAGCAGAATGAACATGCTTTTCAAAACATCCAGGATATTCTGGATAGGCCATGGGTCATGGGTAAGGTCATAAAGCAAGGCTTAACAAATTGAAGAAAATCGACAAAATTCCAGATATCTTCTCCCGTCACGACAGAGTGAAGTTTAACATGACTAACAGGAATAAAACTGGAAAATCCATAAATTGAACAACCTTTAGATAAGGGGGACACCTAAAGGGAATTTTAAATGTATCTCAAGACAAGCAATACTAAGAACATTTCCTGCAAAACCTGACAGGAAACAGCAAAAGGATATAAGAGCAAACTTACAGTAATGAGCACCTGCGACAGAAAGATGCCCAAATCATCTAACCTACACTCAAAGAACAACAAAAAGAAGAGCAAACTCAACCCAAAATTAGTAGAAGGAAGAAAATGATGCTTGAGCAGAAATACATCCCACAGAAGACAAAACGTGACAGAAAAATTCAACAAAAGTGGACTGCTTTTTGTAAAAAAAAAAAAGAAAAAACAACTGACAAAACCTTAGCCACACTAAGACAGTGAAAAGACTCAAATAAATAAGAAATAAAATACATGACTCAGAATTGTTATAAAATCCCATAAGAAATAGTGCAAGCGATTATACACTGAAAAACTGGATATATTCCTAGAAACACTCAACCTAACAAAGCTTAATCAAGAAGAGCAGAAAAACTGAACAGATCAATAATAAAGGGAGATGAAATCAATCATTACAAACCTCCCAATGAAGAAAAACCCAGGACCAGATGCCTTCCTGAGTGAATTCTACTAAACATTTAAAGAATTAATATCAATCCTCCTTAAATTCATCCAAAAAGTAGAAAAAACAAAGACTACAAGAACATATCTCTAATAAACATATGTGCAAAAATCCTCAATAAAATATTACCAAACTGAGCTCAAAGTCACATTTACAGGGACACACACCATGAGTTACTGCTAGGAAGCAAGATTGGTTCCACATATGCAAATCAATCACTGTGTTAAAACATATTAACAAAATGAAAGAAAAAATATAATCATCACAATAGTCACACAACGAGCACTTGGCAAAGCTTGACATCCATTCATGATTAAAACTGCCAACGGAGCAGGTGTAGAAAGAACTTAATGCACACGAAAAGGCTGCGTGTGAGGTGCCCACAGCTAACATCGTGGTCACGTGGGAAGTCGCAAGCTTCCTCTCCAAGATCTGGTGCAGGAAGAACGCCCACTCCTGCATTTGTGAGCTGGAAGTCCTAACCACAGAAATCGTTCTAATCAAACTGTTTGTTTCTGTGACCAAACACCTGAGAAAAAGGAGGAAGGGTTTATTTTGGTCACCGTTTCAGAGGTTTCAGGCCATCTTGTTTTAGGATAGCAAGGAGGAGCAGAGTAAAGTAGCTGGGAAGATGTGAGAGAGAGAGAGAGAGAGAGAGAGAGCGCTCCCAGGGTATGGGACGGTGCTACCCACATTCAGAGTCGAGTCCTCCCCGTAGTTAATCCTCACACACACCCAGAGGGTACTTTGCTAATGCCTCAGGTGCTTTGTTACCCAGATGAATAGTGTTGAGGAAACTGGATATGCGTGTGTAAAATTGTGAAGTTATCTTACAGAGTATCTTACCTGGCACTACATACCAAAACCAACTCCAATTTATTTAAAGGCATAAACAGACCTGAAACTGTAAAACTACTAGGAGAAGCATTGGGAACAGGTGGCTTTAAGAAACCCATGAGGTCATTGGGAACGACTATACACTGATGAACTGGATAACCCAGAAGCAATGGCTAAATTCCTCGACACATACAACCTAATAAGACTTAGGAAGAAATGCACTGCATAGACCAATTACGAATAAGGAGATTAAACCAATAATCAATAACCTCCCAACAAAGAAAACCTCAGTTTATCAGATGCCTTGGCAATGATATTTTGAATATGACACTAAAAGCACAGGCAACAAAACCAAAACCAGACCAGTGGGACTGCACCACGTTTTCTGAGAGCTTGTGCAGAGCCGAGGGACAAGCAGGAACAAGAGAAGGTGCTCTGTGGGAGAAGTGTGTCCTCAGCCGTCTGTCCACTAAGAGTTAAAATCCAAAGAGGTAAGAAACTCAGTGGACTGGAGAGCAATGCAACAGCCAACCCGCCATTGGTGCCCCAAGTCATCCAGTGCATCCAGTGTGCAGTGGTTAAAATAGCCACTGTGTCTGACCTTACAGTGCCCATTCCCCAGAAGTGGGGGCGGGGATGCAGTGAGTTACCCAGGGCCATCCCTGGATGGGGCCAGGGCACCCTGACTTTGTAGGCCTGCCCTCCCTCAAGGCCTCTCACATCCCATTGTCAAATCAGAGCCTTCATTGCCATGGTCTCGTCAGCTTTTCCACTAATGTCCTTTTTCTGTTCCAGGCTCCAATCCAGGACCCCGTGCTGAATTCATCCATCATTTCTTCTCAGCCTCTCCCAGCCCAAGACAGTTCCTGAAGCTTCCTTGCTGACTGCCAAGCAGGATGGTGGTCTGGCCTTCCATCCTGTTGGATGTCCCTAGTCTTGTATGTCTGATGTTGTTCTCATGAATGGAAGGGGATATGGGTTCTGGGAGGAAGGTGACAAAGGCAAGGTGCCAACAGATCCTGTTAGCTGCCCCCTGACACCCACACAACACCACAGATGAGTTGGGAGTTTGCAGGGTTCTTCATGGTAAAAGCAGTTTTCATGTGTCTTTTCCTGCTCTGTTCCTCAGAAAGAAGCCCCTGGATCCCACACCCCAGGTAGGGAGCAGGCTCCACCTGTTGAAAGGGGTGAGATCTAAACACCTAATTAGAAATCCTTCCATCTGGACATTTTTCCCCTTCAAGTCACCCCCATTCCATGTTCTGACTGAGGAACTGAGGCAGGTCCTGGCCTGGGATCTCAAAAATCTCCCCAAGTGCACACAGTCAACTGAGACCTCACACTGCAAGGCAGCCCCCGGCTCTGCCAAGGCCTCATGGATGGTTTTGGTTAAAGGATCCAAAACTGAAGGAATTTCCTAAGATACAGTGGAAACTCTAGAGTGTCAAAAAAAAAAAAAAAACCAAAACCGTACAAAATCCTGGGAAGGGTAGAGAAGAGCTCCTCCTCTTTCTTGGATAAAAATGAATTTTTTAAACTAGAAAGTTTAAAATGTTTGCAGCAGTGCCTAGAATGAATAGGGTTGACACACGTGAGAAGGCAACTGTTGGGGTTTGTCCCAAAAGGAAAGCAAGGAGCACAGCAAAGGCTCTGGCCTTGGGACGTCCACCTGCACACCTCACTGTATGTGTGTTCCTCCTCCACTGGACTAGAGTCTCAGTGTGCAGACATTTGTCCCAGGGGGCCGTCCAAGTTCTTCAGTATTGAGTTGGACATCACAGGCCTTCCAGTTCTGGCCTCTCTACCTGGACACAGGTGACGCAACTGCTTTTCAGTACCCTGCACTGCCTTCTCCCCAGGATCCCCCCAGGTGACACCTGCAGGTGCACAGAGAGTCTCCACCCCACAGGGAGCACACCGATGCAGTCTCTGGAGCATGGATATGGGGGCCTGGCTGCAGAAAGCTCTGGGGGTATTCAAGGCCAGAGCACAGACACCAGCGTGTGAGGCAGGGACACACGGACAGAGTTTTGAGAGAGACCTGCAATCCTCAGCAGGGTCTCCATGGGAGGGGAGGGGGCATTTGTTTCTCCTTTTCCTTCAGAACTCATGAATCATTTGACAGCAGCTGGGGTGCAGTTTCTCACCTCATACAACTGGACACTGCCTCCTTTGCCTTGCTTTGAGCATCCCCAATGCCAGCTGGTGAGTGAGGGTCTGCAGGGTGCTTGGGCAGGGTATCTGTGGTGGCAGCCCCTCCACTAGATGTCCCTGGGGGGTGTAGGGACCATATGAGCATCTCATGTTGAACACCAGAGATTCTTAGGTCAAACCTCCTGATAAGAGATCACAGGCAAGTCTGGACATTTAGGGCAATGCTTCTCCAAAGTGTCATCTCAATCATCAAAGAAAATCATTGGGGAAATACACAGTTAACAAACATATAGTTCAACCAACTTACATTCTGCGTCAGTCAGCTTTTTGTTGCTGTGACAAAATTCCTGAGATAAACAACTCAAGGGAGGAAGGATTTATTTTGGTTCATACTTTCAGAGGTTTCAGTCCATGGTCAGCTGGCTCCATGGCTTTTAGACCCGTGGCAAGGCAGAAGCATCATGGTAGAAAGACATGGTGGAAGGAAGCTGCTCACCTCATGGGAGCCAGGAAGCAGAGAGCCAGACAGGAAGGGGCCAGGAACAGGTGTATCCTCCAGAGTCACACCCCAGTAACCTACTTCCTCCATTCAGGCCCCATCTCCCAATAACCCATCCAACATAAGCTTAGCAATGGGTTAACCCTTTGATGACATGAGTGCCCTCGTGATGCAGCCATCTCTCGATGTGCCAGCAGCTGGGGACTAAGCCATCAACACATAACCCTTTTTTGAGGGTCACGTCATCTCCAAACCACAACACATGGGTTTATTTCCCAAGGGTGTGTGTATACACATCCAGGCCTGGGAGCTGTCATTCATCTTTCCTCAGATTTATTTGGTTCTGGGGGTCCATTCATAGTGGCTCATTCTTGACTACTGTTGGGGGAATACTATGAATGACACAAAGCCAATTCATGGAACTGAGAGCAAGACCAGAGCCTTACTCCAGCCCTTTGGTCCCTGAAGAGCTACTTGGAGTTGTGGAGCCCAAGACCCATGGGAGGAAGTCCTGGGAGGAATCTGAGATCAAAGGAAGGCAATGAGACCAGGATTGGGTTGGGGCTGGGAATGGGTGAAGTTAGACTCCAGGTTCAGAAGAATCAGAAGGAATTTGAGAACATCAGTGAGTGTGGGACAAAGGAGAAGGCTCCCCAAGAGTCAGGTCTTAGCCTAGTCTGAGGACAGGTAACCACCACCCAAGGGCATGTGGTGTGTCAGCACAGGTGAGAGAATTAAGGGTGGTGGATCTCTGGGCTTCTTCAGGGTTATTATTTAAATTTATGTTCACACTTCTGCCATTGATGAGTGATTTCAATTACATAACAAACACTAATAAATACTCCCTAGACGCCAGCTCCCGAGGAGGGGCAGAATGGAGCACTGTGTGAGTTACTGGCTTCCTAGGGCCTGAAACTCCCACCTGACCAGTGGACACAGGTGAGCACAGAGTCATCTGCAGATTCAGCCTGCCAGTCCTACAAGTCACCCAAATGTGCCTGACAAGGAAAGATATCAGCATTAACTCATATATACAGATCTGGGCCCAGAGCTACCACAGAACAGTGTTAGGACACTGGACCTAACACTGGGACAGAGGTGGATCAGTTAAGATGCTCTCAACATTGCTCCTTCTCATGGTGCCTGAGACAGACAGTGACTGCCTGACGTGGACAGTGCAGTGTGCACTCAGAACGTCAGCGGGGCAGAGGGATGTCAACAGACCCCAGCCAGGTAGGCCGAAAGGGCTAAGGTGGCAAGCAGAAGAAACAACTGGGGGGAACGTGAGATGACAGGACCTCAGAGACCACACAGAGTGCATTGTTGGTCCCAGTTCTCTCCTGCAAGAAGACAGAACCAGAGAAGCAGTTAGCCAGGACTCCTGAAGCTTGGCCACTTTGCTGAGAAGGCCACATTGCATCATGCCTGCAGGTGACAGTGCGCCTCAGAGGATTTAAACACAAAAGCTACCTAGTGAAGGAGTTAGGACAAAGGCCACAACAGCTGCCCAGCAACCTCTTCATACATTTCTGCCTAGCCTAAATTGCCACAGCAAGCAGTGTCCCCACTTAGGCAGAACACACATGAGAAAGTATAGACAGACCCTGACCCCAAGGAGCTGACTCTGGAGGTTTGGAGGCTGAACATAACACCCCTCTGGACCATCCCGAGTGGCCACCCTGGAAGGCAAAGCTGCAATGGTGCCCAGAGGCACTGCCTCCCCAATCAATCGCTCTCCTGGGAAACCATGGCCTGGGATCTGTAAGATCATAGAGGGGGAGGGGCACACAGCCAAGGGCTCTGTGGTCCCAGCACCTACCCCTGAGGGATGGGCTCTGCAGAATCAAGCCCATAATAGCCACCATGGTGGACAAATTTCCCTCAGACCTGCACTTTCCAGTAAATTCAGGGAATTTTGGTGCCTCATCGACAATTCCACTAACTATCATTGCTCTAAATTCTGTAGCTATATAAACAATTGATTAATTAAGAAATAAAAAAACTCCCCCAGGAAGGGGCCAGGGAGTCCGTGAGGCACACAGGTAAGCACCTGCTGCTTCCAGAGCACCTGAGCTGGGGACAAAGGGACACATGGTGACCATAGTGGAGGAGTCTTTTGAGAGGGCTTTGGAGGAGTCTTTTGAGGGGTCTGTGGACATCAGGACAGCAGCACTGTCCAGAGGAACCTCAGGATAGGACTGGGTGTGGCCTGCCCCTCTGTGTGGGTCAGCCCTCAGCTGTCTGGGCCCAGCCCTTACCTCCTCCCTCCTCCCCGCCGCCACTGGCTGGCTCTGCTTGTAGCAAGAGCTTATTAAATTTTCAGAACTACTGGTCTACCTAGAGCCGTGTCGTTTCTATTTTTAATGTCTTCAGCTTATCAAACCTGCATAAGGCAATACGCTCACAGTTAAAGGTCTCTGTCTTCCAGCAATTTGTAATTTTTTCCTGTTAATTTCACAGCGATGGAGAGTGGGCAGGAGTTGGTTGAAATAAATGAACTTTCAGATTACATGGCTCTGTGTTAGGGAAAGAAGAGATGGCCTCGGGAGAGACTTTGCCAAGGGAGCCTCCCCCGACATATTTCCTGCGAGGGGTTGAAGACTGAGCGAGATCCCTCACAAAGAGGGCTTTAATCCAGGCGGCTTCCTCTGCCCAGATCCTCTCCGGAGCTGGCACAGGCAGGGAATTAATTGGAGGTGCATCCCTCTCGCAGACTTAGCGTCTGACTGTGCAAGTGGGGAAGACAGGCTGGCTTGTCTTTCTGGAGCAATCTGACCTCCTGAGGGGGACGCTCTTCCCTGAGGTCCTCACAGAGGCTCCCTGGGGGTGCTGAGGACAGCTGTGCTGCTCTGCACCAGCTGAGGCCCAATTTCCTCAGAAATCCTGAAACCTGATGAGGACCAAATAAGTGAGCCAAGCTCTCCCAGACAGAGCCTCCCAGACACCTCCTGGCAAGAAAGCCAAGCAGTCGGGGAAGTGATGGGGCAGAAGGAAATTAATCCAGTGATAAAGCATGGAACTCGCTCAGATCCTCATGACTGGCTTCGAACACATGACTTGTAGCTCTGTGACGTGAGCTATGTGGTACCTAGGAACCCCTGGGACCAGGCTGGGAGCAACTGTCCTCCCTAGGATTGACCTCCTCAGACTGAGTCTCAGGTCCCTGCTGGCCCTGACTTGACTGAGCCGTGCACCCTGCAGAGAGCAAAGTACACACACTGTCCCAAGAAAAAGCCTCCTAGTATTCTGTGTGTCTAGAGGAGTGTGGTTCAAAGTGCTGAAAGTCAGAGCCTAGAACAGACTTCTAAAGAGGTGGACAGGACCCTGTGGAGGCCAAGAGTCCCCCCTGTGGTATCTGAGCCAGAGTCTGAGGCAGAGGCATAGTTGAAGGCTTGACAGCTGGGACTGATGGTTTTGATGTCATTCCAAGCCTGAAGGCCAAGGTGCTGGCAGAGCCGAGGGCAGGGCTGAGGGCACAGGTGCAGCTGGTCAACCATCCATAACCATTTGCTCTATTCGGGCCCTCTGCAGGTTAGATGGTGCCACCTACATTGGAGAGGCCACCTGAGCTACTCTGTTCTTAGTCCCAGGGCTGATCTGCCCTGAAATCACCTGACAGACACACCCGGGGCCATGCTTCCCAATCATCTGGGCATCTGCGGCCCAGACAAGGTGATAGGTGAAACAAACCATCCCGGGGGACCTCGGGCATCAAGGCTGCTCAGGAAGCAGCATGGCTATTTGATACAATCCTAGTCAATCCACTTCGTGTTACTGGTGTCAGCTCTGTGTTCAGGTCCTGTTCGGGTTGTTTGGATTCAATCGATTTAATTCATGTAACTCGAACTGTGCAAACACCGCCATGTCTGTTCACGCCCTTTCCAGCCATTCTGCAGGTCACAAAGCAGCGTCCACTCCACCGCTGGCAGAAGCTCATAACAGCTAGAGGCTGTCCACTTGTGTGCTGAGGCTTGGAGCAAGGGACAGTGTGGTCCAGAGGTCAAAGCTCTGGACTCTCACATGGGATGTGTTGAGAAGTTGTGATTTGAAGATCTGAAGGGAAGGGTCGTCCTGACCAGGGCCAAGGATGGTACTGACGGCCACTTCTCCAGGTGACCCTTGAGCTGTGTTCATGGGAGCAGCAGGGTTAACAGAGCTGGAGGAAGAACAAGGCCAATCCCTAGTGTGGGTCCTCAGGGGCACCAACCTGATGCCACATCTGAGCAGTGGCCTGCTGGAGCACTGGTGCCCGTTGGAGTTCCCATCACAGAAATGTGGGACTGAATGGATCGAGGTCTTTCTAAAGGTGCTGGTGGCCCTTTGCCCCACAAGGTAGCCTCTGGAACCCAGCCCAGCCAGCCCCAAAGGGCACCATGAAGCCTGCAATCCCACACCTGTGGCTGCCATCTCTCTGCTCGGGGCCATCAGCACAGCTGCAAAGTGTAATCGTGGCCATGGGAAGCCCCTCCATTTAGTCCTGTCCCCTCTCCAGGCCCCTCCTGGATAGCAGCCACCCACGTCCCTCCACACCCCACAGGCCAGTCTGTTTCTGACCCCATCCTTCTTTGCTGGAAGTGAGTGTCTGAACCCTGCCAAAATCCCAGAGTCCAAGAAGGCATTTCCACAGCTCTGTCAAGGACTCAGGTAGACCAACAGCTGCGACAGAGGAAAGAGTTGGCCTGGCTGACCCAGGGAGCCCAGCTCCCATGTATATCCCCCTCAGTCCTTTCAGGTCCCTTCAGGAACACAGCTGATACTGGGTAGTGAGGGACTCAGTTCCAAGACAAATTAACTGTCTGGTTAGAGCCACCATCAGAACTTGTCATCTGTGCTGGGGTGGGCACGGGGGCCAAGCCTGTGAAGTAAGGCACACATCAGCACAATGAGGTCCCTGGGTGTGATGCCCTTGGTCATTGATTCTCCTCCAGCGCGCAGGACTTTCATCTGCAGCCCACAGCTGTGGGACTGCTTAGTGTGACATCAAAGAGCCCCATAGGGGCCCAGAAGGGCTGGCAGGGCTCCCCACACGAATGAAGGGTCACGTCTCCCCACGCTAGTCACAGGATGTCGGGAAGGTGGGCAGACCACACCCTACAATGAAGTCTCCTTCTAGGCAGGTGCAAAGGGTACAGGGGTGAGGGACAGTTTGAAGGGAGGAGAAGAGGGATGATAAGAGGAGACACAGAGAGGGAGGAGACACAGAGGGGAGGGAAGAGGAAAAGGAGACAAGATGGGAGGACAGAAGGAAAAGGAGAGAGGGAGCTGGAACAGAGAATGAAGGGATGGAGCCTCCTGTCAACTGCTCAAAGAAGATGCTGGCCCAGGGCCTCTCCCTAATATTTTCCTGATGCTGCAATACTGGACTCCACACAAAGCCAGTTCTCAGTGAGGGGGTCAGTGTCCCCTCACTGCTCGGGCAGCGCTGGGCTTTGGGGCATCTGTGCTCTCAGTCTGAATTTCATGCAGAAGAGTAGAACCACTGGACCACAGCTACAGGCCACACTGCACTTGTGGGCCACGCCCGGGCCAAGGCACACATGAGGACCAGGCTGCCCGCATGTGCACACACAGGTCAATCACGCCAGCTCGTGCAGTATCACCGGCACACACTGGCCGGGCCTCCAGCACTGACCAATGGTTTTCAGCACATTTTCTCCCACTGGGGCAGGGAGGGCCAATTCTGCCCCCATGAGAGAGGCCACCAAGTAGCTAGGGAGCCATGCAGCTTTCCAGAGGCAGATCAGTGCTCATCTCCCGTTCTTAGCCCTGGGACCTGCCCTCTGGCCCCCCAGGGATATGAAGGACACAATGGGCTGCATTGCTGGGCAGAGAGAGAGCCCATGTCAGGGCCAGGCATGGACGCATGTGTGTGGGTAAACAGAATTTTCCTATCTGATCTGTGGAAGGAGCCTCACAAGGCAGGGCTTCAGAGGTGAGGAGCAGCTCAGATGGTCAACAGTCTCTGGAGAGGGTCAGTGCCTAAGCAGCAGTAGGCAGCCATGGAAGGCTCTGGAAGAATGGGCTGGTCAGGGCAGACTTGCCCTGAATAGGGAGAGCCTGTGGAAGGGGCAGCCAGTACTAAGGGGCCTCAGCAGCTCCATGATCCAGGTCTGCTCAGGCTGCAGCGAGGCCAGCCAGAGGGACAAGGTTGAAGGCTGGAATCCGAGCCATTGTCCTTCATGGTCAGCACTGAACTGGGCACCTCAGGCATTGGCAGGGGGCATGGCCCCCCTCAGGGTCTTTATTCAAGTCTGCCAACTGCGCAGGGGTCAGAACTCCACAGCCCCAGTGCCGAGGACAGCTTGGATCTCTCCCCTTCCTGTTCTTTGAGCTCCTGCTTTGTCACCACAAACTAAAGTCATCCTCTTTCCCACAGTTGTTGTTTTGAGAATAAAACCAGGTACCATGGAGGAGCCCAACCAGCACAGAGAAGACCCACACATATTTAGTTTAAGACTCATAGCTGAGCACTTTACCCCAACAGACAGCAACAAAAGCTGCCACAGACCTGCTCATGTGAAATGCTCCATTCTAACACCCCACGGATGGGAGCCGGCTTGGAACGCAGACCCGGCTGGAATTAGTGATCCTGTCACACCTGAGAAGTCTATTTCTGGAAGGAAATGTAGGGGATTAGCAGTGACTTTTTGCAGATTGAATGCTGTTCTCTCCCCTGGAAGGCATAGAGATGGGCCAGGAGGGGCTCTGTCCAGCCACAGGGCTGCATCATTAGGAGCTGTCCATGGTGGACGTGAAGTGAATGAGTGGACCAGGTTCCTGACTCGTGGCAAGGAACCTCCCAGAGGCACAGTGGTCCTAGGGGAAGCCCGTCACTCCTGCAGACAATTAGGAATGAGTCAGGCTGGGGAAACAAGCAATTAATTACCATGAGGGCTGGGGGAAGTGAGTCTCAGGATAAACAAGGAAGAGGCCACAATTTCGTTGGGAAAAGCACAAAGAAATAGCAGGGTAGAGTGGCCAGTGACAGGTCAGGAGAGGCGAGGCTGTGAGCGTGGGCAGCACGGTCTGGAGCACAGCATCCACTCACAGGAAAATTAAGGCAGGAGGGGACAATTAGGAAGGGGAATTGACTCTGAAGAGCCACGGGTCACAGCTCAATGATCTGCCACGAGATTTAACCTCTGACTAGGAACTGGGGCAGAGAGAGAAGAGGTGGGAAATGCAGGGGTCAGCACAGAAGAGGTCGGGATAGACTGCAAGTGGTTTACAATCTACCAGGGAAGAACGCACACAAGCACATGGATGTATCCACACGAGCAGGCCTCCAGATGCTCACACATGCCTAGCACACATGTACAAGCTCACATGTGCACACATGCATGCAGGCGTGCCCACACATGTGCATATTCACACACAAACTCCCAAGAGAGCCTGCCAAAAGGGAGCAGGTGAAGCAAAGTGCACACAGAGCAAAGCGCAAAGACTCAGGTTTCTTGGATGTGTGTTTCAAGCCACATCCAAGAATTCACAGGAGGGCTGTGAGGTGGGTGAACCATCCTGGGGAGACAAAGCAAACCACACCTGAACACATTGAGGGATGTCTGTAGCCCTTCAAGCTTTCAGGAGACCTGGACCTCAGGCCAAGATGTGCCAGTGTATGCCCAAGTGCAATTTTCCCCTCTCTGGTCCATGTGCACTGAGGATGAGGAAAAGAGGTGGGACAGCTGGGCAGCCAGGACCCAGGAGGGCCAGCAAGATGGGGACAGCCAGCTTGGGCACCTGAGACAGTTAGGCAGAGAATTAGGTGGAGTGGAGGGTAAAGCCAGGAGGTAGTGGACTGGTAATGACCAGCCCTAGTCTGTATTCTGTCCGAAGGCACCAAGAACACACAGTCCTGGACAGGCAGATGTCCACACGTACCCCTGCTGCTTCAAGGCCTGGGCTGGCCCTGGAGAGGTCAAAGCCACCCACAGTGAGTACCTTCTCATGGGCGTGGCCGCTTGCTGGGGAAGGGGCTTGCTTTCCGTGAACGGGCACTGTAGGGAAGGGAATGTGCCAAGGGCAGGAGCTTGCGTGTGGGGAGGAAAGGGTCACCCCACCCCAGCGGGGTCCAGGAAAACTGTCAGGAGGTGTCCGCACCCAAGGGAGCAGCATGTGCAGGTGGAGAGACAGGTGGCTGGAGTAGAGCAAGGGTGTGGGCAGGTCCTTCCTGCCATGTGAACAGGGCAGTGGCTGGGCCTAAGGGGCTCCCAGCAGCTGTGGGGGCTGGAGGTGGGCTGAGGGACGAGTGGAACCACTGAGCACCCCCATGTCCCATGAGAGGCTGCACTGGGGCTGCAGGTGGGACCTGAGGTACATGGGGTCTTTCCAGCCAGTCCCACCTCAGACCGGAAGGCAGGGAAGAATCCAAGGTGAGGTGGTGACACAAAGCAAGAGGAGTCAGGGGGCCTAGCTTTGTTGGAAGATGGGCAAATGCCCTAAAGAATAAATGTCCAAATCACAAGCAGACCATTTGGAGAAACTGAGGCCCAGGGGGGTGAAGGTGCCACCAAAGCTCCAGCAACAGAGGGACACGACTCCTGATAGCCGGGGAGGTTCCCTTTGGCCTTACTGTTTTAACTCCAAGCACTTTATCTTAATCCTTGTGACCACTGCCTCGGGGTTCGCTTGTGGAAATCAGAAAACACAGATAAAAGAAGGGAACGGACACCCTCCACCGTCGCCCCCCATGAATCATGGGGAGCACGTCAGTCCCTATGGGAAGACCCCTGAAGCCGGTGCTGAAGCTGCGGTTACGTAACGCACACCCCAGCCCCTCTACCTGGCCTGGGCTGCTCCATCTGCAGGACTCCTCTAAGACCCCAGACAGGGGCCTCAAGAGCAGCACATGGAGTAGGGCCTGAGGACGCCACAACCCAGCCTCCTTCTGTGAGCCATGCCCCCAGAAGAGACCCCGCCTGAACTGGGCAAAGGCCAGGACTAACACCTCTTGAGGACACAGGGCTAAGAGTCCAAGCAACAAGTACCAAGGCCCAACAGCCTGAATCACTCCCAAGCTTGAAAGCGAGGACAGCCTAGGAGGCCCAAACCCCTGTCTCCTGTCTGTCAGCCCCTCAGCGATCAGGGTCCTTTGCTTCCAAGGTCCCACAGTTGTCACTGCCCTAAAGGACTCTGGTGAGGCTCTGTGAGTGGCTGTTCCCCTCTGCTCCTCCACACAGAGGGACAGCTATGACACAGCCCAGGGGCTCTGGGTGAGATGGGAAAGGGACCTGAAGTTCCTGGCAGCCACCTGGCCGTCCACCCCCCACAAGGGCAGTGTGCAGCCCTGAGGGGCAGAGCCATGTTTCTGAAGCTCCACTGCTGTGGTCCCACAGTCAGGACCTCCAGCAGCTTCCAGAAAATGAATCAGACAGAATTAGGGAACTGCAGCTCCAAGCTCCAGCCTGCAGCAGCCTCCAGAGCCGCCGGGCTTGGAGAGGACTGTCCAACAGTGCCCCCTGGTGGCCACTGTCACCTCTGCCACTGTGATCCCCAGCCCTGGGTCTGGCCTCAGGGTGGACATGAGGCGATGGACAGACCCGCAGAACCGTGGAGGTAGGTAGGTGGGTGGTCAGCTGTGACGTGCACAGCAGCCAATCTCTGACCCTGTTTCCTGTGGTCCTCCTGGCCAGTCCCCCCTGTAAAAAGCAGCCCTTTTTACATTTCAGTCAAGGACAAAGCTTGGTGTCTGCAGCCCAGACACATTGGGGTGGTGACACCAGCTGAGGTTGAAAGCTGGCAGTGGCATTGGCAAAGCAAAGACTGGGGTACGCAGGCCACCTCCATAGAGAAGAGCCAACCATGGGCCTCTAGACACAGAGGAGAGGCCCAGGACTGGAAGGAGTGGACCCATGGGAGGAGCCCATCCCTGGAGAGGAAGGTGAGAGGAGGGAGGGCGGAGAAAGGGGAGGGTCAGATAGAGACCAGGACATGGGCTCTGAGTCAGTCTCCCCCTATTACCATGTGACCTTGGGGAATTGCATGACTTCTTTGGGACTCAGTTTACCCTGAGTAGGATGCAGATGGGGCTGGAGCCCTCCTGCTAGCTCTGTTGCAGGCAGAGTCCCAACCCTGTCCTGAAAATCACACCCGGTACACAGATGGCGCCGGGTGCAGTGATTCCTATCATTGACCTGGGAATCAAGCCTGGTACATAGGCGGTGCCCAGTGGTGTTCTTCGCACTGATGGTCTCATCCTGATGTAGGAGCCCACCATGGTGGCTCTTTTGCATACCAGCCCAGAGCAGTTGGAGGTTGGTTTTGGAAGTTGCACGTGTGAATGGCAGGTGAAAGGCAGGAAGAAAGAAGAACCTGGAAGACCAAGAGGGTACAGGAGGCAGCCCATCTGTAAGCATGTTTGCCTTTCCTCAGGGGTAACAGTGAAGGTCAGCGTGAAGGGACCAGGAAGGCAGGACAGTGTGGTCCACTCTGGGACAGGAAGGGAGGTGGACATCTGGGACTGGCTCTGTGGTGTGAAGTGTGGGCCTCTCCCCAGCTATGGTTCTAAATTTTTTTCTTTTTAAAATCTCTATATTGAGCATGCACGGAAGTCCCAGTGAACTCCAAAGAAGGTCGGGAGCTGTTGGAAGCAAGGTGTCCCTGCCCCTTTCCAGTTCTGACCACTGCTCCATGTGTTCTGGGGCACCAGCACTGGAGGAGACTGGTGAGGGCACAGGGACTCTGTATTATCTCTGCACATTTTCTGAAAATCTAAAGTGATCACAAAATAAAATGGTCATTTAAAAAAACTCACCCACAACCAGCCTTGTGGCCTTCTTTCACCTTTTCCTCCAGGGACACCACAGCCCCTTGAAGCCACTCACCAACAACCCCAGGGTATTGTAGCATCTCTTCCAAGTGCTGCCCTGGGTCCCCCTCTGCTCACTGTACCCCAAAAATGCTCTTTTGGCCCACTCTGGGCCAGACTCAAGCCCAGGGCCTGGCTCATGGGCTCCTCAGCCTGAGCAGGGGACTGAGTTCATGATAAACCCACCAAGGCCCCATCCTCACTCACCATGCAGTGCTGCCTGCCCAGCTTTGTCTGGGCACAGAGTATTTAATAAATGTTTAATAGCCACCATAAAAGATCAACTCGGCAAGACTGAAGATTTTTGTTCTGGGACTTGGGGCCGTGCTCTGGGTCAGTAATAAAATGCGCCTTGGCAGAGCAGAGGAGAGGCCGGGGCCACCAAGTGGCCATTTGGAGCCCCACTCAGGGAGGTATAGGGAAGCTGAATGACCAGGCTACATGCTCCTCCCAGAAAAGCCTTCCTGCCAGAGTCCCGTGGACTCAATCAGGGCAGCCCTGGTGTCCCATGTCCTATCTATCAAGGAGGGATGACAAGAGGATGTGCTACGAGAAGGTGGGGACATCCATGCTGCACAAGCGACAAGGTGCAGTGAGAAGCACTCAGCCCTGTGTCACAGATCACCAGGCCCCACAAATGGCACCTGCCACTCCTGTCTGGCTGTTTGTCCTGTGAGCTCAGGCCTGGAAGGAGTTCGGTCCTGGGTGTCCCAGCCTGGGGCTGAGGTGGGAGTCTGGAAGTAGCCGTGAGAGACCACGAGGTAGTGGGCAGCACCAGAGCAGGGTCCATCCCAGTCCTGGACTGTGGCTAGTCCACCTGAAACCAGCCAGACAGGACTCCAGCATGAGAGCTGGGAGTGAGTTCCTGGGAAAAGCTGGCTTTCAAAGTGAAGCAGAATAAAATCTTCAGGACCTGAAGGTGGGGCCCCTGCCAAAGAGAGCACAGACCAGCAAACCAGGAACATATGAAAATCGTAAGCAAAAAGGAGCTGGAAAGGAAGTTAGCCACTTTACCCACTCAGTTCCAAAGGAGAGAAGGGAAGAGAGGTGATAGCTGATTGAATAACAGACATGTTTCTTTGAATCAAAGAGGAGAAGCTGTGTGTCCCAGCAGGAGGGGAGCGCACCCCAGGCTGTTGGGATTCCTAACTAAGGTCAGAAAAGGAGTGCGAACTTTTGGGCACAAAAAACAAACAAAGTAAGGCGAATGAGTCACAGGCCCCTCACTCTTCTCACAGCTACCCCAGAAGTTAAAAGCTAGGTGACATCCCCCAATGCCTCAGAGGGAAAGACCAAGAATCCAAACCCAGCCAGAACATCTGTCCACACAAAAGGCAGAGCCTGCAGATATCTTAGTCCATCTTCTGGGTCTGTAACAGAGCATGGACACAGAGCAACGATAAAGACGAGAGGTTTATTTTGGCTGGTGGTCTGGAGGCTGGAGGCTGGGAAGCCAGGCAACCTCAACTGGTCAGCTTCTGGAGAGGCCGGCTGCTGCAAAGGGAGCAGGTGCACAGGGGAGATGCCCAAGGGGTGGACTTGTGCTGGACGAGCCACTCTGCCAATACCAGGCCAGTTTGTGGAGAGCAAGAATGTGTGCAGGAAAGACAGAAAGGTGCTAATCCATACACGAGGCTCCACCCCCAGGACCCAGCTCCTCCAGCCGGCCCCACCTCCCACAGGCCCCACCTCCCACAGGCCCCACCTCCCACAGGCCCCACCTCCCACAGGCCCCACCTCCCACAGGCCCCACCTCCCACAGGCTCCACCTCCCACAGGCCCCACCTCCCACTGGCCCCTCCTCCCATTGGCCCCACCTCCCATTGGCCCCGCCTCCCACAGGCCCCGCCTCCCACTGGTCCCGCCTCCTGCAGGTCCCGCCTCCAACACCCACCGCCCCATTCAGGAGCAGCCTCAGCAGAACCTGGGACTAACATGTCCTAGGTGGCAGCAGACAGCAGGCGTCTCCTGCCCAGCTCACCTGAAGGACAGAAAAAGACCAAAGAACAAACAAGGTCCCCCTGGTACCTCAGGAAGGAATCCGCACAGGTCCCACAAAACTGAATCCTTTTCTCTTGCACCCTCCCCAACGCAAACTCATCGTCACATGCAGACTTGGGTCTGTGCCTCCGTTGTCACCAGCCGAGCGACGCACTGTACACAGTGCTGTGCTTTGCTGGCTTTGCTTAAAGTTCGACACGGATATTTCTATAGCCGTATATAAAAAGCTTGCTAGCTATATTCACCAGCTGCGCAGGGTTCAGGAGCCTCCGTGCACCATAATTTATACAATCAGTCGCCTATTGGTGGACATTTGGGTCGTTTCTAGTAATTAACTTTTACCAGCCATGCTGCAATGAGCACCCTTGCTTCTAAGCACGTCTTCTATGAGTGTATCTGTAGGCTAAATAGACACAAATGCAATTGCTAACCAAAATGGAAACTCTAATAACAGTCTAGATAGAGAAGATTTTCAGCCAGCTCAGCAGAACCCAGAAGGTTGAGGGAGAGAGAAGAAAAGGCCAAAATGTCTGAAAAGTCTCCTTCATGGGAGAAAAGTTGTAGAGGTGACAAGAGATGAGAAACAAATGTCCTGGGAGGCACAAGTTAGAATCGTGTTTCCCAGTTAGTAGTAAATAAGGACAATAATAAAATAATAATAGTAAGGTATCACCCAAAATTGTGTGTAAGTTCTAAAGGAAGAAATTACAGTAGAGAATTCCACTGAAAAATCTAGGTATTAAAAAAACTGTAGTGGACAGACAATTTGATCAAACCTGCAAACATGTCAGCCCAAGGAGTCACGAACATAACAAATGAAGGACACAGTAGAATCAAGCATGTCCACCATGGCCCCAGTGTGAGTGGACAGTCCTCCCCAGGAGAGAGCATGACCTTAACTTTGATTACAAACAAAACCACAGTACATAACTCAAAATGGATCAAGGATCTTAATATCAGACCCCAAACTCTAAAGTTGATCCAGGAAAGAGTAGGAAATACTCTGGAGTTAGTAGGTATAGGTAAGAACTTTCTCAACGAAACCCCAGCAGCACAGCAACTAAGAGATAGCAAAGATAAATGGGACCTCATAAAGCTAATAAGCTTCTGTTCATCAAAAGAAATGGTCTCTAAACTGAAGAGAACACCCACAGAGTGGGAGAAAATATTTGCCAGCTACACATCAGACAAAGGACTGATAACCAGAATATATAGGGAACTTAAAAAACTAAATTCTCCCAAAACTAATGAATCAATAAAGAAATGGGCACGTGAACTAAACAGAACTTTCTCAAAAGAAGAAATTCTAATGGTCAAAAACACATGAAAAAATGCTCACCACCCCTAGCAATAAAGGAAATGCAAATTAAAACCACACTAAGATTCCACCTCATCCCTGTTAGAATAGCCATCATCAGCAACACCACCACCAACAGGTGTTGGCGAGGGTGCGGGGCAAAAGGAACCCTCTTACACTGTTGGTGGGAATGTAGACTAGTACAATCACTCTGGAAAAAAATTTGGAGGCTACTTAAAAAGCTGGACATCGATCTACCATTTGATCCAGCAATACCACTCTTGGGGATATACCCAAAAGACTGTGACACAGGTTACTCCAGAGGCACCTGCACACCCATGTTTATTGCGGCACTATTCACAATAGCCAAGTTATGGAAACAGCCAAGATGCCCCACCACTGACGAATGGATCAAGAAAATGTGGTATCTATACACAATGGAATTCTATGCAGCCATGAAGAAGAACGAAATGTTATCATTCGCTGGTAAATGGATGGAATTGGAGAACATCATTCTGAGTGAGGTTAGCCTGGCCCAAAAGACCAAAAGTCGTATGTTCTCCCTCATATGTGGACATTAGATCAAGGGCAAACACAACAATGGGATTAGACTATGAGCACATGATAAAAGCGAGAGCACACAAGGGAGGGGTGAGGATAGGTAAGACACCTAAAAAATTAATTAGCATTTGTTGCCCTTAACACAGAGAAACTAAAGCAGATACCTTAAAAACAACTGAGGCCAATAGGAAAAGGGGAACAGGAACTAGAGAAAAGGTGAGATCAAAAAGAATTAACCTAGAAGGTAACACCCACGCACAGGAAATCAATGTGAGTCAATGCCCTGTATAGCTGTCCTTATCTCAACCAGCAAAAACCCTTGTCCCTTCCTATTATTGCTTATACTCTCTCTACAACAAAATTAGAGATAAGGGCAAAACAGTTTCTGCTGGGTATTGAGGGGGTGAGGGGAGAGGGAGGGGGTGGAGTGGGTGGTAAGGGAGGGGGTGGGGGCAGGGGGGAGAAATGACTCAAGCCTTGTATGCACATATGAATAAAAAAAAAAAAAACAGTACATGGAGCAGCCAGGAGCAAGAACAGGCCAAGCTTGTAGGAGTGCAGAAAGCAAGGAGAGGGCCTGGGCTTAGTGTGCCAGGGACACAGCTAGTGAAAACCCTAAGTCAGGAATGAAAGGAAAATGCTTTAAGCACAAAAGCTCATTGGCACAGTAGCGAGGAGTTTAAGGTTACAACACTGACATCAAAAGAGGGGCTCGAGGTGCCACGATGGCCCACACTTTGCATTGTGGCTCCACCACACACTCCCCCAGGAAAGTGGGAGTCACTGCTGCTGCCCGCAGGGAATCCCACCATCGTCATCAGCACCCTGTAAGGGCAGGTCCCCCAGTTGGGGCTTCTGTGAGGATCACAGGGTCACCCTCTGAAGCAGTTAGTGCTTGGCAAATGTGCGATTCTCACAGCAAAAGCTGAGAAACACAGGGAAGGAGAGAAAGCGCTAGTGTAGTGAGCCCTCCCTCAGCAGGTGCGTGGTGGGGCTGAGCTGGTGTTGACAAGGGCAGTGAGCAAGAATAGACCTCATTACCCTGGACCACACAGACTCACAAACACCCTTCACACCAGCGTGCAGGGCACTTCTCGTACAGGCTTCTTCAGAGAGAAACACTTTGCAGGAGCCACTTCCAAAGACTGGTTGTGAGCGACGCTGCAAATAAAACCTTTTAAAGCAATTAAAAATCAAAGCTGAAGCTGCACGAGCCACGTCATCTGATCACAAAATAACAAAATTAGAAATAATAGTGGAAAGATGAACAAAGTAACTTCAGTGCTTTAAAAATAAGAAATCCACTTACAGATAATCCTTGGATCAGGAGTTAATCAAGAAAGAAATGAGGCTTTGAAACAACAGCAAGTCAGGTCACAGTGAACCAGGTGCAGGAGCGCGCTGCTTGGAGCAGCCTCTTTGCTTTAGGACAAAAACAAGGATGAAGGAACTCTGTGCTCTGCCACACGCATGAAGAAAACAGCAAAGTGAACTCAAAACACTAGGAGGGAGACATTTAATAAACATGGAAGCTAAAAATGATAAACATAGTAAACAAAATAAGTAGAAAGTATGGCTTAATCCAAATTCAACTCTTTGAAGTTAAATCTTTGTAAGTTAATTATGGGAAAGAGAAGAAAGAGACAGAGTCAGAGAGAAATAAGGAATAGATATGGAGAATAATCCCATAAAAAGGAAAAATTAAGATAATTATGAGGCAAGTGTATGTCTAACTCCATGACAACACACTTATAAACTGAGAAAAATAGATAGTTTCTTAGAAATACAAAAAAATAACAAAATATATCCTAAACTTGGAAAATTGAGCAGCCCAGTTACCATAAAAATATTGGGAATCTGAAAAAAAAATCCATAATTGCAAAAATCACCAATATTACATGGATTCAAACTGAATTTCAACTCATCTCTAATGGAAAAACAGCTTCATCTATGTCATCTAAGATTCTTAGAACACAGGAAAAATGTTCCACAAAATATCCTTCTAGTTTTTACATAGTACGGCTCTTAAAACAAAACTGAGCAAGAGAGGACATAACAAAATTATTAACGGCCAAAACCACTTATGAATATTCAATATTCTATTTGAGTCAGTATCCATCAACGCACTGACAGTAATCCTAACAATGCCAAATAGGGATTGTGGCCCGGGCCACCTCCTCCCCTCCACGTCCAGATGGCCCCATGTGATCAATGAAGTAGATCAGGACAGTGACACTGTGCTACCAAAGTCTCCATGATCAAAGTGACAGGACGCAGAGTTAACCTGGGCCCAAACAGCACCACTCGAGGGCCAGCCATGCAAAGAGCAATGGCCTTGATCCCCCTCACTGATAAAGAGTGGGAAGGGCTTTGCACATCCCCAGTGTCACCACGGGATGGCCTATGGAAGTGTACAGCGAGGACCTTGGAGAAGGTGCTGCAAGTGGATGTAAATACACGGACAGGTGCCAAAGCAGGTGTCTGTGTCATCAACAAACACCACTGATGTGACTCTCTGTAGTAGGGACGATTGCTTAGTCACACTTACGGTTCACCAAACACCACCCAGCTTCGGCAGATTGCAAGAGTGATATCTATGACGGGGACAAGGCTTCAAATTTTAATGCTGGCTCCTCGTTCTGCAGCTTGCCTTGGGTTAGGTTGCTTGTTGTTAGTAGTGCTAGGATCAGTACAGGGAGTACTAGTAAGATGCTGGTCAAAGGAGAAAAAAACCACAGGGACTTCTTCCCGGTCCTTGTCACCCAAAAAGTGTTTATTCTGCAAGTCACACAGCCAGTGAGACTGAGAACATCACGGCAGACATTGCCTTGGGCCCAGCTGCCCTCTATGAGATGGAACCGCACCACATCCGCCTCCGCTGGCATTGCAAATCCCCTCGTGTTCATTCAGGTGCAGACTCGAGCTGGCAGTGTTTGAAGAGAACGGAGGTCCTCTCGCCACAGACGTGCCCTGGCGAGTGTCTGCAGAGCCTTCACTGAAGTCATGGAAAAGAACTGACTGTGATAACAACAGACATTTACAATCCCCCGTCAAGGAAGAGCTCCTCGGGGACCATCTGGTGACCGGGTGACTGATTTCGATGTGAGTGCTCAATGAGGAATCACAATTTTCCATGGTGGTGGTCAACATTGTATGTCCGCTTGTGAGACCTCACTTTGGGTTTGTCATGTAAACTGGTAAGAGACTAGCTGACACTCCATCTCTCTCAGCTCTGGGAAGAACCTGACTTATTAGTGACTGACATCAATGTGCCTTTGCTACAGATGTTGGGGGGGGGGTGTTGTCACAGCACTACTGATCACTAAAACTGTCTGCCTGGCTGTCCTGGCCTATGGTCCCCTGCTGTGACAATTGCGCAGACAGCCATGTGGCATCATCTCCTCCCCTCGGCCGGAAGACCTCAAGGTACAGCACCTGTCACCAGCTCTCTCCTTTCTGCCCCTGAGCAGGGAGTGTCCCTGGGCTTCTCAGGGATACAGAGTCATCTTCTAAGTCCTCAAGTCCTACATCTCAGTCCTACTCCTGATTCTTGGGTGTGTCCTCAGAATTCTGCTCTGTCTTCATGTCAGCCAGCACCATGCCCAAGATTCAAGAAGCCTGCTGTCACATTGAGTTTAGGAAGACAAAAAAAATGTTCCCATCATTACAGCAAGAAAAAGCCAGATAAATTCCCAACTGATAATCTCTAGACCCCAGCAGAGAACCAAGGTCCCTGAGCAACAAACTAGCCCAAAATCTAAGGAAGGATGAATGCCTTGGAGGCAGGACGTGAGTCCTGCTCACACAGAGCAGATGTCAGCAACACAAAGGCCAGTCAGGAGAATTTAGCTGGAATTTGAACAACTTGCCTAAGGCTGAGTGTGGGTTCCCCAAAGGCTGTGTGTTGAAAGCTTAGGCCCAGACGGTGGCATTGTTGGGAGGTTCTAGAAACTTTAGGGAGTTGGGCCTAGGAGCAGGAAGTAGGTCACTAGGTACCTTGTAGGGAATACTGGCACTCTGACCCTTTTCTCTCTTTGCTTCCTGGCCACAGTGAGGTGACATCAGACTTCAAGTGTGTGGAAAAGCGACCACAAGACTGCCAGGCCAGTCAAAATGCAAGACCCCGCTCTATGCTTCTTTGTACAAGAAACCTAATGAAATTCAAAGACCTGGAGAGGTTTCAGCGCCTGTTTCTGATGATCAGTGAGATAGGACAGCTTTTCATGAGCCCATCAGCCTATTCTTTGCCTTCTTTCGTGAAATCCATGCTCACCCCTCAAATAAGGCTCACTCCATTGTCTTCCGGCTTTCATTGTTTTCTGTTAGATAGTCAGTTCTTCTTGATTTTGCTCTTTGTAAATTAAGGCCTTTTCTAGATCCTGTTAAGAGTTTTCTACTTGAAGTTTTCTTCGTTAATAATTTACTGAGCTTACCTAAAATGTGCATAAGTGCCCTTTCGTTTATTTTATCTTTTTGTGGGTTCAAGTTTCTTGAACTTTCTGCTTGATTTCTTACATGGTTTTGGAAAGTTCTTCATCAGTGTATTGTCAAAGGATGTATCTGCTGAGTATTCTGTCCTCTGTCCCTCTGCAGTTCAATAATAAAGAAGACCTTGAGCTGTACTCCAGGGGGCCCTTACATTCTTCTCTTAATTTTAGTCATTATTTTACTGTGCTTTAGGCTCAGTTTTCCAGTGGCCTGTTTTAAGTTCATCAATAATCTTCTCTGATTTAACACACCATTAAATTTTTCACTGAATCCTTAGTTTCCATGTTAAGATTCTCAGTAGTAGAATAGATTTTGGTTCTATCTGTTCTTTAAGATAAGGTGATCGCAGTCATTTTAAGTCTCAAAGTGATAACACCAGTAACTGCACCTCTATGGATGGTTCCTACATCCCTCTGACCAAACCCGTGTCCATTTGGGGTGATTGCTTTGGATGTTTCTTCATTCTTAGTTGAATTCTACT
The DNA here is from genome assembly GCF_047511655.1 of Castor canadensis. Taxonomy (NCBI): domain Eukaryota; kingdom Metazoa; phylum Chordata; class Mammalia; order Rodentia; family Castoridae; genus Castor; species Castor canadensis. The sequence continues at coordinate 157,699,380 of NC_133393.1, forward strand.
CATTGTGTGTAAAGTATGTTGTCTTTTGATTGATTTTACCTCTGCTTTGTTTCTAAGCTAGCAGAGAGAGAATTTTTATGTTAACCCTGCAGGTTCTAGAGCACAGGAAGATAGCCTTGAGTCAGTCATCCAAGCTGCTGGTTCACTTTCTCTTGGCACTCGCCCCAGGGCAGCCTTTGTAGAGTCAGGGAGAAGCCTGCAAGGTCTGCCCACCTGCTTGGTGGGCTCTGTGGCCAGTGATCACATAGAGTTTAGCGTATTCATGGTCTTTTCTACTTGCCTCCTGACTGTCTCCACACACGTACATAGTGTAGGGGTCAGACAGTGCCAGAGAGAGAAAGAAACATACGCAGAGCTCCTGACTCCCTTCCCTGTTGTCCCTTTAAGCGATTCTCGTCCACTTCAATCCCTAACTACCTCAAAGCCAAAGAAATTATTTTTCTAAGGTCAAAATTGAAATTCTTCCAAAACTTAAGAGCTTTATTGGGATGTAGCTCCAATGCCATAAAATCCACCCATGTAAATCGTGCAGTTCAGAGGCTTCTCTGCACATCCACAGAGCCGTGCACCCATCCTCACAGCTGGTTCTGAAGCTCTTCACCACCCACCCAGACACATCATACCATCAACAATCGCCCCACAATGTCACACCTCCCACCCTCAGCAGCTGATAACCTCCTTTCTGCACTCCGGACTTCACGTTCGTGGAGCTGTAGCACATGTGGTCTTTTGTAACTGGCTCCTGTCTCCCGGATCCATCCCTGGTACCGCACCTGTCAGTGCTTCATTCCTGTGCTTTGCCAAATAACGGTCCAGTCAGCGAATGTGCTTCTGCCACCTTTTATTTC